>NC_056729.1:108571080-108688580 GCF_019279795.1 Protopterus annectens
TGGGGTGGGGGCTATGTTTTTTTATGGGATCAGTGAGACACAGTCATGATGTTCAACACATCTTATGTGGTCAAATTAAGTGATGCCTCCACAAGCTGTGCACAGGCTTGTAGGATGTCCGGTGTTCCACATCTGCAATATAACCATTCAACAAAGGCTATAGTTGGACCATGTGTAACCAATGTACAACAGGGTGTACACACAAACACATCACATCTACTGTGTGTTGCTACATGTCTCTGGCCATCCTCCATGGCCATGTGTGAACATGTGTTGGCCAAACGGTTGTGATGGCCATCTATCTCACATGTCTGTGTTGTCCCATATAACATACACCCATAGATGTCAGATACTCCACTGTCCACAGGGTTATGCAGACAAAGGATTGTATGTTTGGTATGTGGGGTATGTTTTATGGGATAGTGAGACAATGTTGCAGCTGGACCACTACATGTCATGGACATGTCAGATGGCACATCACAATGTGTGCACTCATTACAGGGGCATATTCCATAATGGTGAATCCTGTGGGCTGCCCATACTCCTGCTCATTGTGTAGTACTGTTTGTGTACCCCACATGTGTAGTTCTGATGTACAGTACATATTCTTACATTGAACAACACCTTCACCATTGTATGCACAGCTGTACACACATCTAGCAATGACAGTTTCTTTGGTTTCATATCAGTGTTTCAGTTAGTTTGTAAGTATTGCACATGGGTAGCCATTGTGATGGATTAAAGATGCGACCTGTATATTGTGACCGGACCATACATTATGTGTACATGTGTTAACTGGCCACATGGCAAATAGATCTGTGCATTAACATGCCTGATACTTATAACTGTCTCACCTGCAATGGCCTGCTGTCTCTGCGGAACACCAGAGGTACCTATATAAGGGTGACACAGCAGTATGATCATTATCCACAACTGTATGACAGCTACAGGGTGCAATGTGCATGTTAACACATTTGCCAGTACAATAGGATATACTATGGAGTATGCACATGTGTGTATACACAGAGTAGCATACTATAGTATGTGGCATGTGTGTATACATGCCTTGCATATGATGTTACATTACATATTGTACAGTGACACATGCAACTAAATGGGATATAATAGTTATATGTGCAGTAGTGACTTACCAGGCAACTCCAGGCTCGGTGGGTGAGAGACACCCACCTCCACGATGGCAGCTAGGGTTTGTGGATGCTGTTCTTATGGTGTTCCCAGGTTGGCCAGTAGCTCCTCGGTACATGTGAGTGGGGGCTGGGATAGTGGCCCACAACCTGTTGCACCTTGTTCCCTGGCGATTGCATTTGCACTCTGTTTCTCACGTCTGATCAGGTCCATGCAGTGTCTGCGCACCTGCTGGTATATGCGGTTATGGCCACCCACATCATTAACTCTCCTGCGAAGTCCCTGCCACAGGTCATCATGATGCTGTGCATGCTGTGGCACATGGCTAAACAAGACATCATAGTTGTCTTGGAGGTAAGGTATAAGGGCCTCATCCTCCAAGCGGGTATAGGCTGGGAGTCTTGCTCGAGGCATATCTGGAAGATATAATGATGGAGACAGGTCACAGTATCTCAGAGATGCACAGAGATACAGCTGCACATACATGTGTATTACATTTAGTACATATGAACAGTTGTCTTTGTAAATCTTCATGACACTGACACCACTGACATGTTTGTGTCACACACATGTGACACCTAATGGGGATTGGATATTATCACCATATATGTGTGTCACCTGATTACATTGCTCATACTCCATGTGGATGCTGTCTTGATGTGGGCATGTCTGTTTGCCTGTACTGGTGTTCTTACCTATCAGCACATGCCTGGATGTGTCCACATTAATGCTGTCAACCTTGATGCTGTGCATATGTCACATATCAACACATACACTGCCTTAATGGACATGACCTGTGACAATGCAGACATGCACACAGAAGCCTTTACATGCATGTGTTTTGCCATTTACATCTACACGGCACTGTACAGCAGTTCAACATCCTGCCACGTATTGCCTGTGTTGCACATGTAATACACATGGGACAATAGCTAGCCGGATGGTATTTACAGGGATGGTTATCAACTATAGCATGTATGGCCAAGGTCATGTAGTAGTGTGTATACCCTGGGCTATGTATGAGCGTAGGATGTAAGGTTTTCTAGCTGTAGCCGACAGCCATGTTTCCGGCGCCAGGTGAAGCAGTGCCACATAACTGATCCAGATGGTTAATAATACATCTACCATGCGGTCATCACACCACGTCTGACAGAGGTGAAATGTGCAGCATTGCTGGACAGGGTTGCATAGTATGGCAGGAGTATGTAATGTGTATGGCACAAGGATCTGTCTAGCATGTGGCGATTCTTGTACTAGGAAGGTGAATGTCCATGATGTATGTATTTCAGATCAGGATATGTACGTGTAGCATGTCCAACATTACAGTGTAAGACTGTCTTTATGCAGGGTAGGCATCATGCTACATAGTGGAGATAAGGATTGTGAAGGCTGGTGTCGCCCATCCAGACATGGGCAATACCCCTTAAATGTGATATGTGATCCAATATTGGTCACTTGAGTGATGAGTATGGCTGTACAATGATCTCCATGTTCCTGGATGGCACCCTGTCATGACTAGGGTTGCCTCTTATGACTACCTATTAGGCTTGGTGACGTCACTAGCTCAGGGAGGTAAACTGCACAGCACCATCCCTTACACACAGTGTCCATTATGTTGACCGCTGCCTAGGTGATAGTTCATGGGTACAGGATTATTAACCTAGTGGTGACAATGTAATATGCGGCTGTCAGATTGTGCACATATGTCACACACCTCACCCACAAAGCCCATTCAGACACCTTTTGTAGTGTTGGTTCTGTCAACAGTCCACTGGCAGAACACTCCTGTGACATACAAATGTACATCTAGTATACTGAGTGTAGGTGGAACACAGTGTGGGTGATGATGTCCTATGACCTGTCACAGGTATGATATGCAGTGTGAAATCATCTGTACTGTCATCTACATCTGTACTGCTAACAACATATACATTGATTAAGGTTCATGGACTTTCAGACCAGACTCAACAGTGATTACACCATTCAGTGTTTTCACAGACTGACATGAAGCCATGTTTTACATGATGTGTACGTGTAGAGCAAACTGTTTTGCCATATGTGTATGATATAACCAGGGATGTGGACAGGTCACATGCAGCCTAAGTGCACCTTCTACCATCATAGTTATGGTTACGGGGGCTCTGTAGTTTTCATGGATATGTGATTGTGTACCTGTTGGTGGGGCAGTGTGTTTATGTTATACGACACCCTATCTGTATTGCTTATTCATGCTCAGCACTTGTTCAGAACATGTAAGCACTTCATGAGCTACTAATTACTATAGCACTCAATCCTCCTCATTTCCTACAGGTAAACACTGTTTGTACTTACATTTCCCACTTGCTTAGAGTAAAACAGCTGTTGTACACATTTTCCTCACATATCTAGTGGGAAACAGTTAAATATTCAGGCATGTTGAAGTGTCAATTCCCAGTGTTATCTCCTGTCTATATGATGAATATGGGCATCATGAGGCAATATAGAAATTGTCTCGTGTACACAGTCAATACTCCCCTCCTAACATACAACACTACAACCTGTGGGAGATGCACATATGTAGGCATGCTGGAGGTAAAGCTCTCTCCATCCCAGACTGAACCTGACAATCATGTGGGAATGTTAAACATTTGCACCACACCACACTCATCACATAGTCTCACTAGATCTCCATCACCAGAGGCCACACATAGTAAGACTACAACATTTGCGGAGCCTCTCAATACTACTCTGTCTAGGCAACAGAGAACTCCAAAGCAGAAATGCAGGCAGTCCCCATCACCCAACACAACACCAATTACTTATAGCCCACAGCCAATAGGGTGATATAACGTACCCAACACACTAGTCATAGGTGACTCTATAGGCGGTCACACTGATGTCCCACTCAGCAGGCTACACAAGGTGACAGTCACTTTCAGCTAGCTGTCAGGTAACAGGATCCGCAACATAACCTATGCACTCAGGTCACTCCTCAACAGGTACAATATGACTGTGCCATTCTCCATGTTAGTGTGAATGCCCTGAGATGTAACTTCCTGGACTACATGTACAGAGACATGGAATAGCTCTCCGATCTTGTAGCCCAGGCAGGTATCGCCCTAGCCCTGAGAAGCATTCGGCATTTGTCCAGACTGATATTGCAGTACAAGGACTGAATTATTCACTTCAACAGTTGGCTATGCTTCTGGTGTCATTCCAAGGGTATCCAGTATTTGTCTGCTTTGAATGACATGGTCAGCAGAACACAATGCTTTGGCACAGATGGTCTGCACCTGTCGGCCCTGGGATTACAGATAAAGTCTAAGGCTCTTGCTGCTCCTATAGTGCCTGTTTTAGGCATGGTTCAAATAACATATTCACCACCATAACAGGAATAGGCAAGCAAAACCTGAGGGTAATGCTACTCAGTGCTTGACATCTTCATCTCAAATGCACTCACCCAAGGCACTCCTTGTAATGGACCACTTCGATATCTCTGCAGTGACTGGGACCTGCTTCTAGGCTCATGAGAGCACCCCTGCACTAACAGGCTATTACTCAGACCACACCTTTCAGTCATGTAACCAGGACCGGAACACCCACGGTGGAGGTGTGTCCATATTTCCCAAGGATATACACACCTCCACGCTGGTTGCTTAGCATAATGCATCAGAGGTAATCCAAGTGCAACTAACTGTGGCCATAACTGCTATACAAATTGTAGCTTGCTACAGATTCCACACTATACCCCACGGTTAATTGTCCTCACTTCTTGGTGTACTGGAAAGTAGGGTTCAAACAGAAACTACTGATGTGAGACTGACACTACCCCACTTTTAACTGGGATACCTACTCATGTACCAACACATTAGGCCAATGCTTTCTGAGATTCATAACCTCCAATCGGCTGGATCAACCTATCTACACCACCACCAGGGCCAACAATATCCTAGACCTGGACATTACCAACATGTGTGACTGGTGTTCTACACCTGGGGTTATCTCTTCGTTGGTCAGATCCGAACATACGCAAATCACCCTTGTTATCCACATCCCGCCACCACATCCTTTATGGAAAACACAGTACAATATTTCTACAAAGCCAACTTCAGGCATCTTATGACAGCAGCAGTAAACTTCATGACACCCGTGCAGATGGACAATACATCTACAACCGCTGAATCATACACAACTGCACTTAATTAGCGCTTACACGACTGCATGGATCATGCTATCCCAAACAGAGCCATGACGGTACCCACCAGAAAACAGACACCACTCTGGTGGTCCACTGCCATGGACATAATGTACAACAGAAGGAGGAGACTGTTGTAAAGTAGCTTACAATCCCATGAGTGGGGGAGCTCCCTGGTCAGCCTCAGTAGGAATCTGAGATCCCTTATCACATCCTCCAAAGCTAGCTACGTAAACATTACTGCAACTCATTCCAAGGACTACCACAAAGCATTCTAGAGGTATGTCACTACTCTCAATGGCGATACCCATATCTGCTCTGACATACAGCAGTTAGGCACGAACATTACAGAACCGACTGATATTGGCAACATCCTGGCAGATAGGTTCAGTGCTAACTTTACACCCCTCTCACACCCTAAAGGGCCCAAATCTATGCAGGAATAATGCAGAGTCCTTACAGTAACAACTACACAGTTCAAAGCTGTACTCTCTTAAGCCAGGAACACAGAATCCATGTGACCGTACAACATCCCAGGCTGCGATTTACACAAACTTCAGAACAAAATGGCTCCCCACTTGGGCACCAAATTCACTGATAGCCTTGCATCAGGCATTGTGGCCCCTGAGTGGTGCACAGCAACAGTTATCACACTCCACAAAGGTGGCACCACAATGGATCAGGGGAACTATTGCCCTATACGCCTGACTAGACTGTTCTGCAAGGCTATGGAACACATCATCATGGATCTCATTCACAAAGACATTGGTGGCCTCCAAACCTTTGATCCCACCCAGTTTGGATTTGTTAGGGCCAGACCATGACTTCTAAACCTGGTGGAGTCCTTTGAGACAGTTACCAAGGCAGTAGATGAGGGTAAGGAGGTCCACACAGCCTACCTTGTCCTCTCAAAGGTTTTCAACACCGTTCCCCATTCTGGTATTGTCAACATACACACCCATCTGCACATCAACCCCTACGTCACGAGGTGTTATGCAAAGTGGCTTACGGACAGAACCTACACAGTGAGGGTAGCATACCCTAGTTCCTACTGTAAATCGGTTACAATTGGCGTCCCCCAGTCCTCGGTCATAGGGCCCCTCATGTTCGGTATATACTTCTCTGAGGTACAGGCTAGCACAGAAGGACTTACCCTGAATAGGTTAGCAGATGACTGCAAACTAGGGGCCATGATTGATTCACCAGCTGATACAGACACCCTCCATAAGGGTGTTACTGGGATGGATACCTGGTATCAATAACATGGCCTCAAGCTGCATGCCACAAGGTGCATAGACATCCCCTTTGGATTACACCAATCACCCACGGACTATCACATAGGTGGTAGTCCCCTACATACATAAGACAAAATAAGGGATCTTAGAACCCAAATAGATAGCATCCACTCCTTTGATAACCATATTGCCAAGGTGGTGTGGATATCCTTCTACGTGGCCACCCTAATCTCTAATGGGTTTGTAGCCAGAACAAAGGCAGCCATTGTACCTCTCTACTCATGACTTATGAAGCACATTAAAGAGTACAACACCCCATTTGGGATGTACCTTACGAGACAACAGCAACAACTTTAAATACCACAACATTACCACACCAAGAGGATTACTCACCTCTGGAGGATGACGTATGCAGCCCAACTACAGAAACCCCAACTGTACTAATTTGCATACTGCATACTCAGAGGTGATCTCTGCTGAACATACAAGGCCCATGTCCAAAACAATGTTGATGGATATGCTCCACATAAGCAAAAGCCACTGAGAGCCACATGCTCTGGGATATGTACCTAAACATAACAATGAGTAGGACGTGCTGGAGGGATACATTCCTGACCTGGACACTCACTATGCTTTAGAATATGGTTCCTATGTACATTAGGCAGGGACCCCACTAGCACTCTTCAAGAGATACCTCGATGGGTGGATGGGAGACAGACATGTACACCAGGGATTACTGCAATGGCTCTGCTGTACATAGGTGCAGAAAATGAATAGCTTTGCTGTTCACAGGTACAGGACACTAACCTAGGGAGGTGCTGCAAGTGAATACACTGTAGTTAGGCTTACGAATGGACTTGGCCAGACAGCATAGTACCTAACTATGAACCTATGAAGCTATTACATGTCCTTTGTGCATGGATAATTGACTAGCTCTTCCATTTCAATTAGCTATCATGCTGATACACTGTCTGGTGACTACAAGTCATATGTATCCTGTTATTGTGTATTGTGTATTGTACATGCCAACAGACATACCTGATGTTTGCATAATATAACAGTAATGCTATGTAAAATGTTAGACATATCTACCTACAATACTGTAAATTTCACATTTTTGCAACAATATCCCATAATGCAAATCATAATTGCACAGCAGGACCACTTTAGACATGTTATTCTCAGTTATACGCCCATACATATGCCTACTGTTACAGTATATCAACGTATACTAGCCCCTGTTATGGGACATACTCGTTGGATAAACTCTGCCACTGACAGTGGCTGGAGTAGAATTGTTGTGTTTAAAGACCTTATGTAGCATCCCTTGTGGTGTATGAGGTGTTCACCTTGTGGCCCACAGCAGTACACACAATTTCTGTGAGTCTTACTATGCTCAACAATACATCACTACATAATACCTTTTCCCACTATTTGCATTGTGTACACTTTCATTAATACAGAACAGGCACTACATACACTAACATACTGAGTGTTCTACATACCTTCTTAGTACTCTGAGTTGATGATAATATCAGTCCTATTCCTTTTCTGTTTTAATGGTTTTCTCATATGTACATATGGTTTGAATGTATGACAAGCCATCCTTTTATACGTAGATACCAGTAACATGTGGCATCCTGCCACCAATTGGTGTTCCGGAGTAGATGATTACATGCACATCAGCTGTGCAGCTACTCCATTAGTCAATTACATGGCAACAGTGGGGTATAATTGAATACTCCACTTGGGCATTGTCCCTTTGCCCTACCTTCAAGGAAGACGGCCTGGATGTGTTGTTTGTGATGAATTGCAACAGCTATATGGAGAGACACAGAGATATTTTAACTTCATGGCCCCCATGGATTGTGTGTAATGGCAAGAGGATGTAGTTCTACATGTGAGTGTAGCTGTTATATCAGCCGTCTGATACGGGATTATTGCAAACAAACCCTATAACATTGGCGTCTGTTCCATTGTACAACAGGAATGATTTCACATAGGGCCATTATAGTGTGTCTCTCACAAGGTATGTTAAGGCTTCTGCAGATGTCATAGAGTGAGTGGATGTTTGTGATGTTATTATAGTCTGTATTGCAATTGTTTCAGGTGTGGGGGAGATGTAGGTGGGTGTACATAGTAGATGAAGGTGTGTAGGAACTGCATTTATACATATTTCATATGTGTGTGAGGGCTCCTTCCCTAATTGAAGACCTATCATTTAGTAGACTAATACAATGGTTATTGCAGGCTTATTCATTAAGCCATTGTTAATTGATTCCTATATAGCATGCAGGTGATGTTGGTCCTTCAATCCCTTCGGAAATACATCGGTATGTAATGAAATGTTGCTACATGAAAGCTGTCTCGTGTATTTCTGTCACAGATATTTGCACTCATTGGAGTTGTGTTGGTGACTGAACCTCTTTGGCTTGGGTTGCCACCTTTTCAAATGGCCATAGTGGGACATTTGCAGGACACACATCGGATTTTAGAGGCCGACACATACCTTGGTCAGTACAAAGTATAGAACTTTACATATATGGCTATATAAAAGCTTATATTCTTGTAGCGGCTTACTTGCTTATCCTGTTTCTTGTTACATGTAGGTATGTTAGATACAGATGACTATTTTATGCAACCATTACATTAACTATGGAACATGCAGAACATCTCAAGATTGTAGGACATGAGTATTTGTACTCATTTTGGTCAGGACACTACCGCACATAGAGGGACTGCCCCTTGCAAGTTGGGACAGGTGGTAACCCTATGTTTATCTCATGTCCATAGCACATATTTGTAATAGTGTATTATAGCAATAACCCATGCCTGGGTGTGGGTTATGGTGAATTTACCCGCGGTTGGTGTGGTTTGTTCACGAGGTCGAAGCCTGAGTTTCCAAACAAAGACAACTGTGGGTAAATCCAGTATTACCCACACCCAGAAGTGGGTTATTGCTATTATACAATGACATTATTTAAGATGAAAAATAAAATTATTTTTCTTAAATAATGGCATTGTATAATGCCTCCTTGCTGCCCTTCTGCAGTTCTCTGTTATTCTGCAACAGTTCTGATGTACTGCGCATGCGTATGCTTATGCAGTACATCAGAGCTGTGTGCAAAGCAACGGAGAAAGCAAGATCTCCATTGCTTTTTACAAAGTGTCTCACTATGTTAAAGGAGTTTAACATAGCGAGACAGCTTTAAAAAAGCTATGGCTATATCCACACCCCTATCCTGCGGCTTTGCTTAGCAATGGGCAACGCGGATTAGCAATGCTCCAATGTGCTTAAAGCTATGGTGACACACCCCACTACTGATGTCATGTATACCTCCAGGCCACTCCTTGGTGTTGTACCACTGCACCGTATGGTACATCCTTAGGCCGGCTGGATGTTTGCGATTCAGTATTACTTGTCTCATTTGCATGGCATTGACTACTAATTCATAGTTACCGCACCAAACACTGTCACAGACCCTTAGCAACCCTTACACCTTGGTTGTGGTGTAGCATGCATACTATTGACTATTATGGAGAAATCATGATTAGTGTTACATTGCAATTTTATGACATCTGTATATATTTTCCTTGTGTTCCCATTTGCGCACACATGCCCTGTGGTTGTACTTTGCGTTAGTGTGGCCATGACATTAAATGTTATTTTTTATGTGCTGTGCGTGTTTTTTATGCCATTGGCTGTATATTTAGCCATTGGCATATGTTAACTTTGTAATACGTAAGTTTGGTCTGCTTTCATGGCTCCGATGTTCTGTTTGGAAAAATGTAAACCGTTTTTTTTTGGTTTACATTTCTGTATACTTACGCTACGCCTGCACCACTTCATGAATCGCTATGTACCTTCATTTGCATGCTGTACTACTGTGCATGGGGTGATTAGCATACATGAGCCGAGAGCTGCGCAGATCTGACATACGCTGGTAGTGCATGTGAAATTGGATCGTATCTGAATCACTCGGTGGCCGTATTTGGCATTATACCACCTACACTACGCCTGCGCCTGGTGCAAGCTTCATGAATCCCGGGGTATATCTGTCCCCTTACCTAACACAAATGCTAACCTTAAAATGCACCCACTTGGTCACAAACCTACAATACTTATCCCTAACTTGTTCCACACCCTAACCCTAACTCACAAATATACACACCAATACTCTCACCACCCCGACCTATATCAAGAACCATAACTCCAACATCTGTACTGCCTGGCTATCCATATTACTGAAATTAAACAATACCCCCTGCTTTTATCAAACAAATGGACAATTGATAAAATGCAGGGCAACCATATATATATATATATAATATATATATATGTGTGTGTGTGTGTGTGTGTGTGTGTGTGTGTGTGTGTGTGTGTGTGTGTGTGTGTATATATCTATCTTTATATATGTGTCATACATTCAACTGAACACAATACTGAATTTAAATACTGATCTAAAAAGAATGGAACTCAAAATATTAAAAAAAAAGAATAAAACCTATTTGTTTGCAGGCAGCAAGCCCCTTCTTCTTACATATACCAACTCCAAGATCACACAATAGCAGGGAAATGGCAAGTTCACAATCCTCCACTATACTCCAGTCTCACACAAAGTAATATCAGCACACTGGGATCATCTGACTATTTTATCACTTGTGCCAAGGTAAAAATATTAGATATTCTGAATTCTCAACTAAGCAGGGTCCTCCAATCTATCTCTATATATACACATATATAAAGAGAGAGAGAGAGAGAGAGAGATGCATATATATATATATATATATATATATATATATATGTGTGTATATATAAATCATCAGCATCATCACTAACATCCTTTTTCCCATCTTTCTTCAGGATGTTGTGTAAACTGCCATCTCTCTGTTCAATCCCACTTTCCTAACTTCTTTGACTCTTGTGTATGACTGCTGCAGGTTGTCTCTCACATAATCCATCAATATCTTCAATGGATGCCCTAATTTCCTCTTGCGTTATTTCAGTCTGTCACAAATATGCTTCACCAGATTCTTTTCCATGTTTTTGCTCATGTGCTCAAACCACCTCAGTCTGTTCTCAACTGTTTCTGCAGATGGAGCTACTTTGGCTTCTGCTCATATGTCCTCATTTCTTTATCTGTCCACAGTGTGCATCCTACTACCCATCTCAGGCACTTCATTTCCATCACCTCTAGCATCATCAACTGGTCTGCCTTTACTGCCCAGGTTTTGGCATTCTTCTGTCTTACACTACACCTGGCACTCTATGCCATTTAGCTACACCCCCTCTGATTCTAGCTGGACCCCCTTACTCAGACTTCCCTTTTCCTCAACTGTCCCTCCCGGATACTTGAAACTGAGTTATACACACACATATATATATGCTATACTGGTACTTCGTTCCTTTTTTGGTTTTGAGTGGAAAGATTGTGGTGCTGTTTCGTGTAAGTTTGTTTTTTTGTCATTAAACATAACTCTATCCCCCAGTTTAGACTTTGGGCTGTATCTTACAGTTGGAGTGACCAGATAATTGATTTTGTATCTGAGGCTCAGGATATATTATAATGAGAAATTTGCTATAATACATTGTGCAGTTACAGAGAAATGGTTTGTTATTGCTTGGTATGATTGTACTGTTATGTAGCAATATGGATGCTCTGGCTTTGCCATTTGTTCCACAAAAATAAAAATATGCTTAGATAGATTTATATATAGATAGATAGATAGATAGATAGATAGATAGATAGATAGATAGATAGATAGATAGATAGATAGATAGATATGTGGGTGTCCCAGGTTAAATCAAATTTCACTGTAGTTGACATATGTATTGTTGAGTCACTTCGGCTGACATATGCAGATGTTCAACAGCTGTCTAAGGTCAATAGTCCCTGGAGTAGGGGTATATGCCCTTTCCCTGAGGATCGTGTAATCTCAGAGTTACTACATGCAATTAGCAAGGGGTGTGGGGGGGGTACAGCATACCTCTCTACCTCTTAGAGCAAGAAATCTGGGCAAAGCCACATATAACGGGGGTACAAAGGCTCAAAAATAAGCACACTTTTTAAATAGTGCTCTTACAAACTTAGAAAATTGATAGAATAACAGGTTTTGCATTAGCATGAATTTTTCTCAAGGATATGAAGTCTGAAAATCGGATGTCTGCGATTATTTTCTGACAACGGTCCTCAATGATTTGCCAGTGATTTGCCATAAAACTACAATTTTATGAGAAATGCATCAAAATATGAGTAAAACATCTGGACATTCTGAGAAAATCTGGACAGTTGAGAGCTATGGGGTACATGGGGCTTGCCCCCCCTGCAAAAATAGTTTGATGTTTGATGCATGTTCTAAGGATCAGCCTCAGTGCATACTTTGTAGCTTGTTTAGCTTGTTGGCCTGTTTTGTCAACATAAATGTGTCATCTTTAAGCACATCAGTGTTTCTGTGGATCAACTTTTAGTTGTATATATATATATATATATATATATATATATATATATATATATATATATATAGATATATATATATATATATATATATATATATATATATATATATATATATATATATATATATATATATATATATATATATATATATATATATATATATATATATATATATATATATATATATATATATATATATATATATATATACATATACATATATACATTATATATGTATATATATATATATATATATATCTATATATACACACACACACATATATATATATATCTATATATATCTATATACATTTATATATATATATATATATATATATATATATATATATATATATATATATATATATATGGTTCCTCTTTACAATCTTGTAAATTTCAGTATCTCAAAACCATAAAGTTGAATCCATAAAACACAGACAGCCCAAAACCGCGAAATTTGAAATCCTGAACCCACAGCATATACCACACATACACCACAATACCCACAGTACAAAACAAAAAAACACACAAAAACACAACATCACACAACCACAAACCTACACCACAAATAAGCAGGGGGGCAAGCCCTCCTGCACCCCACACTCCCCTACTTATGTATACTAACTCCGAGATCGCCCAAACAGGAAAAGAAAGTAAACTCACACCCAGGCATTCTACAGTCCGTCACACACACACACACATCACACATATACAAACACCAACACATCCAACACTTACGCACTCATACTTTCACCTGCCTTCCCTAACCCACATGTACAGCTTACAAACACACTCACATATACTCAAACTCCCACCCAAAACCCTTGCAAAACACTCACCTTAAATCCCACCTAAATCCACACACTACATCGGACACCATCCACACAAAACACCACACGTAACATAGTGTAAAGCCATAACCTCGAATTTGAGATATTTGAATTTGCGATTATGCACTTCTGGTCTCAAGATACTGAAATTCGAGATTTCAGTATTTTGAGATTATAAAGGGGAACTATATATATATATATATATATATATATATATATATATATATATATATATATATATATATATATATATATATATATATATATATATATATATGGGTCTGGGTTACAACATCGACAGATGACAAGACCGACAATGAAATCACCGACGCCAGAGGATCGACGGATGAAAACACCGACGCGGAGAACACCGACATGGGGAAAGGATGTGTAAGTATGCGGTAGTGACGGACATTAGGGTGCGAGTAAGGTAAGTGTGCGATGTTGACGGTCTGTAGGGATAGGGGTGGGTTAAGTGAGTTAGGGTTAGGGCGCGTGTTAGGTAAGGGTGCAGTAGTGACATTTTTTGGGTTGGGGCGGGTTAAGTGAGTTAGGGTTAGGGTGCGGGTTAGGTAAGGGTGCAGTAGTGAAATGTTTTGGGTTAGGGGCGGGTTAAGTGAGTTAGGGTTAGGGCGTGGGTTAGGTTAGTGTGCGATAGTGACGGACCTTAGGGTTAGGGTTTCGGTTAGGGTTGTAGATAGTTGTGTATGTAAGGTTTAGTGTTTGTTTGTTAGGATTTAGGTGTGCTTGTGTTGTGTGTGTGGTTTTTGGACAGGGGATTTGTTTTGTTTATTGGTTGTTGTGATGGTGTGTTGAGTGTATGAGGTGTCGTGTTTGTGGACTGTCGATGATGTGGTGTCGGTGATGTCGTTGTCGGTGTAATGTGCTGTCGATGTTGTAACCTAGAACCATATATATATATATATATATATATATATATATATATATATATATATATATGGGTCTACTTTGTTTTGTTGAATCTCATTTCACTGAATTTAATTTCACCCGAACCACATCGCTGAAAACACAAATTACTGAAAACTCATTTCACTGAAATTCATTTCACTGAACTGAACATAATATATATGGCATTGTGTAGAGTACAGTGGGGAAAAGGGCATATACCTTTTACTTGCCTTACTGTAGTCTACACAGTGCAATATATACTAACTGAAGTTTAGTGAAATGAGAGACCTTCCTCTAGGCTCTATCCTCCTGATCTGTAACTTGCCTCCTAACTGGAAGAAGATTGTCCCAACAGCGGCTCCCTTGCGGTTCCATATTAAAAACTTCAAGCAGTACCTGATGTATGTACTCAGCATTATGTTCAAGCTGCTCTAGCCATTTGTTTGTTAGTTATATGCCAGTAGCAACTGCAGTACTTCACTGCAATCCCCCCATCCCTCTAAACATTTTCATTTTACACGTGGAGCCTATCAGTACTGGCTAACAGTAAATTATTTCTAAGGTTTCCATATATTTTCTAAATTAAAGGGCAACTATTGACATCCCAAAATACCCACAGACTGGCATTGCTAAACAGGTCACATTATCAAAGAAATTAAGAAATGAACTAAATGCTACTACAACTGAAATTCTTCTATGTGGTATCACTGAACTAAGAGTAAGTGCTGCATTACATTGATTGAGAAACGCTGTTCATATACTTAGTTTTGTACTCTTTTTGGCTGATGTAAAATAAAGAAAAGGGACATGAGATCAAAAACCTCCCGATAGGTTCTCTAGACATACCTGCAGGTTTGGGGGTTTGGGCTAGCCCTGCTACAGTTGCACTCGCTAAGCTCGTGCTCCCTTTGCTCCCCCACCGTACCCCCATTCTCACCCACCTCCTCTTCCAGTACGTTTATTTTTAATTAACCACTCCCACTATTTAGAAACAGCCAGTTTAATAAAGACCTTACTTAACTCAACCACATCTTACCAACTTCCCTCTAGTACTGCTAAATACAACATAGCTGAAAGCATCTCATAGAACATACATTGCCCTTCTTCACCATTATATCTGTGTATTCTAATAAACTATCATAAAACACAAAATGCTAACACTTTGCATTATAACTCTTATAATACTCCATTATAACTCTTATAATAATAATGGCACTCGAGACTTCTCTGTATAGGTACTGTAGACTTAATCTTGATAATATGTACCTAAACGAGTGTTTGAACAAGCGATTAGTACCTAAGGGCCTCAGGATACATAAGTATCCCAACAATGTTATAAAAGACAGTGACTTTCACAAAGAACTGGTCAATGCCTTTGATAACTGTGGGCTAGCCATAGTGCAGGCTATTATTAGAAACAACGAAAAAGAGATTTTGTCATTAGATAGAGATATTTTAAAATATAATGAAGCAGTAACTTCTGATCTTTTGTTTCAAGTTGAAGAAACTAAAAAGAAGTATTATAAGATTAGGCAGGACATTGATGGTAAATGTGATGTCATTGTAAAAAGAAAACATAGAAAACTACAGAGAGACATCAGAGAATATAGTGAAGGTCGCCAATATCCTATGCCACCTTCTTTTCAAATGAACAACCAAAAATCCCACAGACTGGTGTCTCATTCGGGACAGCCACTACAAGAACACGAACAAGTCAAGGATAGGTTTGATGAATGGGCAGCTGACCCACTTCCGAGGAGATCCGAAAGGATCCGTAACCAACGAAAAACTCCTCAGTCTTTTTTGCCCGAATGTCCCCCATACAGGGGGAACACGAGGAACAACATGAACGAGTTTTAGGGAACATTTTGCATGATATAACAGGCTCTAATGAGTTGGTTCACAGTGTAGTCAATGATGCTGAATTTTCTTACACTATATGTAAAAAAGGTGGCTTTTCCATTTATAATTATAGCCACCTGCACATTACTGATACTTTTTTTCAGTTATTCACAAAAGGACTCAAATATATTCCTAGGAGGAGTAGTAATGTGACACAAGTCATAGTTGATTTGAAGTTATTCATCAGGAAACTTAACTTGGAGAACCTTATGGGTCACAGTGACTTTAATAGGGAAGACACTCCGCATAGAACTAGCACTTTTAATCCTCCACTTCATCCTCAACTAAAAAATCTTGAAATGAGAGTAGAACAAAAGATCAGGAACCATAGTACACATGCTAGATATGTGCCCAACTTATCCCTCCCTGAAAGGCAACTTTTGGAAACCCTGAGACAGGACACTAGTGTCAGAATCATGGAGCCGGACAAGGGAGGTGGGATGGTCATCATGGACCAGGTTCTATATGAAGGGAAAATGATTAGTATACTCAACAACCACTCTAGATATACTACAGTTTCACTTAACGAGATCAACATAGCCTATAAAAAAATAGATTTAGCTATTAAACACCTATTGGACACTGGAGTTATAGATCAAAGTGTTTATGTTTTTTTATATAATGCAGAACCGAAGGTTCCTTCCATCTTCGGGTACTCAAGGTCCACAAAAACATGCACGACCCACCTTTAAGACCTATTGTAGCAGCTCAAGGCTCTAAGATTTCTACCATTTCTAAATTCTTGGATTACAAGTTCAAGAAATTGTGGCCTAAAACTACCCACCTTCTCAAAGATTCTTGGGAATTCCTGAAACAGGTAACCCCTGATTTAATGGTACCTAACCTAAAATTTCTAACCATAGATGTGGTGGACCTATTTTCTGTTATTCCACATGAAACAGGCCTGCTATGGTTAGATGAAGCACTTACATCTTGCTCTAAAGCCAACCATCGGGACAACTTTTTGATTATGAACCTCATGAAATTGGTACTGTATCATAATTTTATTCATTTTGGAGGTGAATACTATAAGCAAATTTCAGGGGTTGCTATGGGGGCCAACTGTGCCCCGACATATGCTGATATTATTCTCGCCATTTGGGAGAGTAAATTTGTACTCAACAGTATTTACAAACAATACTGGGTAGCTTATTACAGGTTCCTTGACGACATCTGTATCTTTTGGAGAGGGCCAGATCATGTTATTCAGGAATTTATGGAATATTTAGCCTCCACCACAGATTTCCTTACATTCACGTACCAAATATACGAGAACAGGGTAGAATACTTGGATGTCCTGCTCAGTGTGAACACAGAAGGAGGGTTTAAATCTAATGTTTATAGAAAGCCTACATTTCCAAATAGCTACATCCATTTTAAAAGTTTACATCCTGTGTACCAAAAAGAGGAATGTCATAAACTGAGTACCATGTTCCAGGATAGGGGCTATCCGGAGGATTTTATTAATAAAATCAAGGACCAGGTGACGGCTGGCAGAAAGGACAAATATATCCCTATATTAGGGACAGGAATTATTCCCCAGGTCCAGGATACAAACGATAACAATTTGGACTTCCAGCACGCTTTTAATAAAAGGAAAGACTTTACACACATTCAGCTTTTTTTACTATTTACCCACTTGGTACTGATCGGATATTTATTGGCCTTTTCCCTGGAGCTGGCTCTTGATTTTATTTGTTTTTTATCAGCTTATCCTCCTTGTGTTGGTGTCTTATAATACTCCCCCTAACTGCTCACCTGACTAATTATAACTCCCCCATACCAACACCTCAATCATGTTACAAAATCCTAACCTCTTTTCCACAACAAGAAAAACAAATAAACATTGCCATATCCCCAGCTCTTTATAATACCTCAGTCATTGAACAACTAAATTATTATATACCCATCCACAATGATACAAACCATATTTCCCTTACCTATTGCAAACACTTCTCAAAACTATTAAATACTCTTGTTAACATAGCTTCTAAACTTCTGATAAATGAAGACATACACCCAAACCCAGGACCCAATCCTACCACACTTCAAACAAAGATATCAATCCCACCCCACTTCAAACAAATATACCCATCGAGCACATAATATACTCAGTCTTACTCTTAAAGGCCCAGACCTCCTGATCCTTAACTTAAACCTTAGAAGTATTGTTAATAAAACTCAAGAACTCCACGCCACCCTCTCACACTACTCCCCAGATATTGCCATACTAACTGAAACTTGGCTTAAACCATACCTCAGAGACAATGAGGTCACTCGGTCAGGTTACAATATCCCAAGGATCGATAGAAAAGGTAAAAGAGGAGGAGGAGTAGCCATTATGTTCAAAAAGAATCTCATTCTACAACCGCTTAATCAAACCCTCCTAACTTTTGCAAACGCTGAGATTCTAATGACAAAGCTTCAAATAAACCCAAATAATCACCTTGTCATAATAGCCACCTATATCCCACCAGGTAATAACATTACAACCATAGAACATTTCCTACAGTGGATTTCAAATACAGTTAATGAAGAAACCATCATCAACAGTGATTTCAACATAGATTGGTCACCCTGTAATTCCTAGACTCCTAACAATTATATTAAAATCTGTGGCTTCTGTGACAACCCTCCACTAGACCAGTAATCAAGGAGCCTCAATCGTCACCACTGGCAACAGTAGGGGACATTCACTGAGAGGATGACAAGTACACACACAGTATATCCAGATGCAGCTCTCTACATCAAGTGCAATTTCCATTAAGAGCGCACAGAGACCACAGTCAGTCCAGGGCTGGTTTCTCACTCTTTCTCCAGATTCCCAGTAAGACTCCCTACTAACACAGCTATAGAGATGAGATCTCAGCTGAGTGACCAAGACAAGACTTCCAGCCCCCTATCTGTCCAACCAGTGCTTTGTGTCTCTGCACAAGTAGCTGACAAACACACTCTTTGAAGTGTGATTTACACACACACACACACACACACACACACACACACACACACACACACACACACACACACACACACACACACCTGGGAAAGATTAGGTCAGGTTTACTAGCTATGCCTTCTTTTGCCCAGACTATAAGGTAGTTCCCACTACCACCAGTCACTCCTTATCAGCTACTTTAAGGCCCTTAACAAAGGGTGTACAATCTTAATGTATAATATTAATACTAATACAAATTGTAGTGTGACCAAGAGCAAGACTATTAGGAGTGGCCTACACAGTGTCACCAAATAAATATGCAAGTACTCTCAAAACTTAAATATCTCTACACAGATCAGCCAAAATGAAATGTTTAAATATATTTAATAATAAATAATAAAAGAACAAGACAATACTAAATATATATTCACAGTGACATCAGAATTCAAAACCACAGGAAATATTTAAAATAACATTGCAGTACAGGCTCACACAAAAAAAGAAAAACATCTAAACTAAGCTTCACTATATATCTGACTGAATATTATAGAATTATACTATTTGTGCTGCGGTGGTGGTGCTGCAGTAGCATTGTCGCCTCACAGTTAGACGTTGCTCGTTCGATTCTCAGTTAGTGCGTCTTCTGTGTGGTGACATGCGTGAATGAGCGTTCCTTCGTTGAAGGTTGTACGGTAGGCCCGGCAAGCCAGTACGTAAAAATCTACTGCCAATCATTAGCGAACCGGAGTTCCGCTGTGGCGACCCCTAACCGGGAAAAAGCCGAAAGACACAAATACTATTTCCTAGTAACTTGCTTAATTAGAGCAAGGCAGATGTGTGGTGAATGGGTCTTCCTGTTGTCAGGTCCAAGGCAGAATACAGAATGCACTGTCACACTAAGAGACTTCTCAAAATAATATCTAAAATACTACTGCTGGGATAGCTTGCAGAATGACATCATTTCTGGTCATCTGACTTCTAGTTTCCAGGCCAAAGCCTTCATTGCTGGCAGCTGGTAGCATTTAACATCTATCTGTAGAAATATACATAAAAGGGCTTTTGCTCAGATCTTTGGCAGATACTGGAAGTCATAAAACAATTGCCAAAAAACACACAGGAAAATGGGATCCAGCCAACAAGCGTTTATTGCCAACGAATACAAGCCATGATTGACCTAGGTTTCGTCCGTAACCACAGACTTCTTCAGAATACAAAAAACACAACCACCTACTCACTTAAAAAGCATCACAATTAACCAATCAATTAATTAACACTTAATTAAAATTGTAACAATTAAAATACGTAAAATAGTAACTACTCTTAACTTAGAACTAAATTCACCTATGTAACACATAAAATGCCAAACCATGCTTCAAAAATAACTTTTAATTATAAAATATATGGTGTATAATATGTATAATGTGTAATGTGTGAAAAATAATGCAAAACCAACAGAACCTAAATATATGAATGAATAATAATAAAAAAATGTTTTTTTATAAAAGCAATAAAAAGTTAAGCTATCTTGTGAATGCTTAACTATTTAACGCCAGTAATAAAATCATAAAACAATTGCATTCTTTCATGCTTCAAAAGTAGCAATTAATTCACTCCAATGACAATACAGAAAGCTTCCTAGTACAGACCTTGTGACTCTAGCTGCATTGAAAACTTGAAAGGTTGCCTCTTTACTGCATACATATAAAATCATTTAATTTTAAGATATTTTTCTAAAGTTTGCTGGACTGAGGTTAACCCTCTAATTTCCTCTGTTAAGCATATACTTTTAAACAGTTACAATAGTGCAGGTAGAGTTCTGTTCTCTTCCAATTGGGAACACTGTGGTTACATTTCAAATACAAGCCCTTTGCAAATACCTTTTCAACACACGTCTGTATAAGCAGTTTGATATACACATGATATACGGTTCTAATACATTTGTAACACAAGCATGTTGTATAAACCATTTTGATATTCACCAGTGACATATAATTATGTACAAAATTGCAGATAGCTGTGCTGGCAATATCTCCTTTCATCACAGCTTCACAAGAACTATTCAAACACCTACCAGAATAGACAAAAATTCAAACAGGCAGACCACCCTAGACTGGACATTAACTAACAAACCCTCCCAATGCCAACACTGTGGCTGTCTCCCTGATAGCCTCAGTGACCACATACCAACCTGCCTACTCAGGTGATGTACAAATCCACTCATATACAATAAATATTGCCTAATCCATAATACAAAGAAAAATGTAATCCCCAAACACTGATTAATACTCCCAAACAATGCTACTGGACCTCCGTTAAAACCATACCCTTTAATGCAGCTGTGCAATACTTCAATGACACATTAATCAAAATGCTTAATAATATTGTACCACCTAGGACTATCCATACCAAAGCAAATTATACCCCATGGCTAACCAAAGAAATGAAAACCCTCCTTAAACTAACAGACAAAGCATGGGACCAGTGGTACCTCAGCAAATCACAGCCAAACCACTTAGCCTACCAAACACTAAGAAACAAGGTTAAAAGCCAAATCAAATTAGACAAAAAGAACTACTACACTAATATATAACAAAAACATCAAAAAATCCACAAAGATTTTGGTCAGCAGTGAAAAAGATACTCCAACCTAGGCAAATGTCAACCCACCCCCACCACACCTAATAACCTGGAGACCACTTCAGAGCCATTCAACAAATATTTGACAGAAAGCATTCTCTCACTCATTAAAAACAGCTGCCCCATCCAATCAGTGATATTTATCCTAACCAATAATAATAATAATAATGCCTTCCATTTCCAACCCATCCCCACAAACACCATCCTAAAACAACTTTGCAAGCTAAAACCAACAACGATAGCAGCCAATAATCTGCCAGATAACTTTCTCAGGACAGCAGCCAAAGCAATCACTTACCCCATCTCAGTACTTATTAATTGCTCCATCTCTGAACAATATGACTTCCAGATTTGGAAAATATCGCACATCATCTCCCTACACAAAGGTGGTACCTCAATTGAACTGTCTAATTACAGACCTATTGCCATCTTATCACTCCTATTCAAAATCCTAGAAAGGTGTATTCATTCACAACTTCTCCAATATCTCACAACCAATAAGTTGCTAGCTAATACTCAACACTGATTTAGACCCAAACATAGCACTGCTACTGCCCTACTGAGTTTCACTAATACTATTAAACACCACCATAATGAGGGGAAAATAGTTTCATCAGTCTTTCTTGATATGTCAAAAGCCTTTGATACTGTATCTCATCCCAAGATTTTGACTGCTCTCAATAATTCAAAAACTCCAAGGAAAAGGTGCCACAGGACCAAGAACCAGTAAAACCACAACAGACACCCAAAGAGGCAGAAGGTAATAATAAAACATGAGCGTGTAGGTGTAAGCAGCAGCAGGTTTAATCACATAAACGCCACACAATACAAAGCATTCATGTATTGTTTGAATCCTGATGTTCCCCCATCCCTGAATCACTGTAGCCATCATTCATTCATTTTACATCTGAAGAAGTCTGGTTGATGAAAACGCTTTGTATTGTGTGGCGTTTATGTCATTAAACCTGCTGCTGCTTACATCTACAAGCTCATGTTTTATTATTACCTTCTTCCTCTTTGGGTGCCTGTTGTGGTTTTACTGGTTCTTGGTTCTGTGGCACCCTTTCCTTGGAGTTTTTGGATTACTTGTTACATGGAGGTGTCTGAGGCAGAGGCTAGCTTCCAGGATGGCGAAGCAGTTCAAGGTACTGACCTGGATTCTCGCCTGTCTCATGTGGAGAAGCAGCTTACCCAATTGATTTTGCTTATGACTGGTAACTCTCAGTGAGGGGAAAGACAATTCTTTTGATATCAACCCTATGAGGTCTACCCACAGGAAGGATTGCATTTCCAGTCCTGCATGCAATCAGGAAGCTGATTTGGATCGCAGACAGGCTGATGTGCCTGTAGAGGAAGTAATGGCAACTTCTTACGGTTTGTCATCAAGGGGCACTAGAGGTGAGGCTGCATTACAGAAGGGAGCTGCAACTATATTTTGTTACAATCATTTGGCATTGAATTCCCTGGACCAAGGTCCGAATGTACAGACCTTCCTTTTAGGGGAACGCGGTGTTCAGGTACATGCTCTTGTGGGAATGACTGATAGTATGGCTAATGGCGACAATGGAGTGCACGAGTGGACGGATACTTCATCTTTGGCTTTGTGGCTTGTTAGTTACAAGTCTTTTTCCAGTCATCAAGGTACTGATAATAACTTTATATTTAATGACTGGGATGCTGAGAAAGACAGTGAAGTGTCTTATAGAGCCAATATTAAAAAGCTCACTGATTTAATTTACAAACATAAAACGCTGGGTATTGACCATTGTTACTTGCATGACTGTATCAAAAGGGGTATAGTACCCAAAGGATTGTGTTTTTATAAGTTTCCGAACAATGTAGTGGAAGAATTTCATGAAGAATTGTTGAGTATTTTTGACCATAGTGGTTTTGAAGTCATGAAACCCTGATTAAAGAAAATGAAAGGATTATGGGGCAAGTATGTCAGGAGATAGAATACATTAATGAAGTAGTGACTAATGATAGTATGTTTTCTGTTGAAAATGAGAAGAGAAAATATTTTATTATTAAGCAACAGGTGGAAGAAAAATGTCATGTTATTTTTAAAAGGAAGTGTGGCAAAATAGATAGGGATTTGAGGGATTACAGACAGAAAAAAATCATACCCATACCCTAAGAATGACAAATTTGGTCGAAAAAATAATAAATTTTTTTTTGATAAATCTGAACCACAACACAGTACCTATTCCTCTTCTTTTCCACCAGGGGGACACAGTGCCTGGGACTCTAGGGACCATAGATTGATCTACAGTGATTCAGGGATGGGGGGAGCATCAGGATTCAAACAATACTGAATTCCCTGAACTTAGGAGATCAGATAGGTTAAGGCACAAATCCCTTGTGCAGTATTTTTACAGGGGTCCCCCAAACGGCACAAGATAAATAAGAGTGGTAGCCAGGAAGGGGGACTAGCCAACATGTTGGACCAATGGAGTACATGGAATATTACTGTGGATGGACCATGTCACACCCTACATGACTTTAAAATTTACAATTATAGCAGTGAGGAGATTGACAGGAAACATTTTCTTTTATTTTCAAAAGGTTTTAAATTCATCCCCTCTACAGGGGGTAATTTAGTGGACAGCTTAATAAACTTGAGGATTTTTCTACGGAAAAAGAATTTAGATACTATGTTTCAGGGGCAACAGGATAGTGGTACTAATAGTGGTATTAGAAGACCTAGTACCTATAATCCCCTATACACCCCCAGCTACAAAAATTTGAAAGGGAAGTGGAAGAAGAAATCAGGAATGTTTACAGGGGTGGATGGCATGGTAAATTTAACATGACTAGAGAAGAAAAGGTACTTCTCAAATCCATTCAAGAAAATAGATACCTGAGGGTGATGCAACCCGATAAAGGTGGAGGGGTGGTCTTCATGGACAGTATTTTGCATTCCAGTAAGATGATGGATATGCTTAATGATACCAACAGGTATGTTAGGGTATCCAAGAATGAGATTAACTTAGCATACCGTAACATTGATTTGGTTTTACAGGACATGCTGAATGACAATTTTATAAACCAGGACAATTTTAAGTATCTCACTGTGGACAGACCCCATATCCCTGCTATTTTTGGGATACCCAAGGTACATAAAAGTGTGGAGGATCCACCCCTGAGACCCATTGTGGCAGCCAATGGCTCTAAAACCTATCTGTTGGCCAAATTTTGGGATATAAAATTAAAAGATATTTGGGTTAGGGCCAATGGTATACTTAAGGACTCCTGGGAATTTTTGAGAAGCATTAATAGCAACATGTATTTTAATTCCTTAATATTTGTAACCCTTGATATTCAGGATTTATTTAATGTGATTCCACATTCTACAGGATCAGGATGGTTCCAGGATGCCATTCACCAACATGGAAAACTTGACCACAATACTTTTCTGGTTTATACAGAGTTGATGGATTTGGTATTGAAACACAACTTTTTTATTTTTTGAGGGTCCAGGGAGTGGCCATGGGGGCAAGTTGTGCCCCTATTTATGCCAACATTGTGCTCATGGTTTGGGAAGAGAAGTCTGTGTTCCAGTCTGAATATGTACAATATTGGGTATATTACAAACGTTACCTGAATGATATTTGCATTTTTTGGAAAGGTAGTATGGAAAAGTTAACAGAATTTATAGACTATCTAAACCATACCACAAATTTTTTGAAATTTATTTCCCATATTACACATGACTATATGAACTTTCTGGACGTCACTATTAAAAAAGATGTCCTAGGGCAGCAGTTTACATCTAATGTATATAGAAAGACAACCTTTTCTAACTCATACTTATATTTCACTAGTTCCCATCCGTTTAAACAGAAGAGAAGTATTATCAAGGGACAATTTGTCCTTAGTTGTAGGATGACCTCTTTGGACTCGGACTTCGAAGATGAAAGTCAGAGAGTCAAAGAAATGTTTATATCTAGGAAGTATCCCAGCTATTTAATTGATGAGGTTTTGGAGGAAGTAAAGAATGGGAGAAAGGATAGGTTTGCCCCTATTTTGGGAACAGGAGATACCAATGTGATAGTATCAATAAATGTGCAGGGTACCACACAACAACCAGGGGTGACGTTACCGGGGATGAAATCAAGAAACCTTGGGGGTAACTATATGATGTTTTATAATCAGAATACCTCTAGGGTTAAAAACATTATTACTCAACACTGGAGCAGGTTTAGGTGTTATTCAGAGTTGGACGTTTTGTTTACCAACACCCTAGGATTCACATATAAAACAGGCAGGAACCTCAAGGATTTGCTGGAGCATAATGGTTCTATTGTTTCATGTAAGAAATTGGGAACCTACAAATGTGGGGCATGTGCCCAATGCCCATATATACTTAGACAAGATTCTATACACATCCTGTCAAGAGACTATCAGATTCAGAGTAATAGTTTTTCCAATTGTAATAGTGAAGGCTTAATTTATTTAGCCCTATGTAAAACCTGTGGTGCATTTTACATTGGAAAAACTACTCGTAAACTCAGAAGGAGGATTTATGAGCATTTATATGCTATTAGAGTCGAAGATATTAAAAATGCCTTGTTTAAACATACACTGACATGTCCCCAAGCAAAATGGGGCTTCTTTGTTGTAGAAAAGGTGCAATGTGATGTGGGGGAGGGGGCATGGGAAAATAGGATAGAGGTGAGAGAAATATTTTGGCAGTTGTTATTGGAAGCCAAGAGATTCCCAGGGCTGAATGAATACATATCCATTGCCCCTATTTTAAAAAAGAGAGCTGAAAAACTATAAAATAAGTACATATATTGTTTTGCAAGTTCCTTTTGTTGGTTTTTGATTTAAGTTTATTTATCTGTCCAGCACATTGTGATGGCTTTAGTATTTATATATTTATTTTAAAGTTCTTTTTAAAAATGTGCATGTTTTTATCTACTTTCATCTGTATTTGTGGCAAGTTGGTAGGTTGTCACGAATATTTTAGTTACAGGATTTAATTGGTGTCAATTAAACAATTGTTTTAACTATTAATTAAATTGGGAGGGTATATAAGCAGGCACAGCCTTCATTCATTCATTTTACATCTGAAGAAGTCTGGTGGACGAAAACGCTTTGTATTGTGTGGCGTTTATGTGATTAAACCTGCTGCTGCTTACACCTACAGGCTCGTGTTTTATTATTACCTTCTGCCTCTTTGGGTGCCTGTTGTGGTTTTACTGCTCTTGATAACCTAAATCTCAGCCCCTCTGCCATCACCTGGTTTCAAGGCTACTTAACTGGGCTCCAACAAGCTGTGAACTGGTTACAAGACCTCTCCCCATTACTTCCAGTCTCACTAGGAGTCCCACAAGCCATACTTGGCCCCCTTCTTTTCAGTATATTCACTAATGACCTTAGAATAGCCACTCCCCTCTCCTCTCTCATCCAATATGCAGATGACTGTACACTGGTATGTGCTGCCCCTACCATACAACAACTATACAACATTACACAAAAATCCTTTACTGTAATTGAAACATGGCTTTCTAAATCACGGCTTATCCTAAACCCCAGCAAAACCAAACTTATGATCTTTCAGCCTACCAAAGCCTCAGCCCCACCTCCAACATTCCTCATCTCTGTTGTTGACAACACAACCATTGCACCTGTACCCTAATCTAAAATATTAGGAGTGGTAATTGACAATAAAATGAAATTTGGCCAATATATCTCACAAACAATCAAGAAAGTACACATAAAACTGGGAACACTTTATAGAAATAAACAATTCCTGACTAATAGTACTAGGATAGCCATCGCCAGAACCCATCTTCTGTCCATTCTCCTTTATGCCTCCTCTGTACTTATCAACCTTGGAAAAACTGACCTTGAAAAACTTGAAACATGTTATAACAAGATAGCAAAATTTGCCACTAACTCAACCGACAGATCACACTATTGTTTTAGCCTAAATGAACTCTGTTGGTTAGAACTACCCTATGTACTAATATATAAACAGCTTATAATGTCACATAAATTATTCCACCAACCAGAAAAAAACACCAGCCACCTAGAACATAATAGTGCCTTACACCAATTACTGAACACTTTGATCCACCAACAAAACTTTACTAAAAGTAATCAGGTCTACAAATATTGCTGGAGAATCTCTTTACTCTAGCCATGTAGCAAAAACCTGGAACACATTTCCAGACTCTATTAGATCCATAAGAAATATAATGCACTTTAATAAACTACTCAAAAGTCACCTATCAAACATATGGCTCTGTCTGTGCTACAACCCTTCATAGTACCTATAACACTATCCCTCCCGTTTATAAAAAATACACACCAAAATTAGCCACGATATCTACCACTATACTTTTTTCTTTCTTCCTAATTATGAGCAATCTCATTCCCTTCTCTATCTACATAAAACAAAATTATCTATTCTTTATCTACATAAAGCAAAATTATGTCTTATAGCTGCAGCTTGGATAGGTTGTATATTTAAACAAAATAATAACATCCACTCTTATATTCCTATCAGTTAGGTGTATTTCCTATTAACATCTCATCTTCTACCAACAGTACCAAGATTCTTCTGCTCTGTATTTTATGTCTACAGAACAATGTTTGCTCTGTGTTTTATACCAATTAATATAATGATGCCTTGATACTGTATCATATCACTGTACAATCTAGTTATGTGTTATACCAACCTGTGGTAAAACACATAACTAATAATGTTATGATGTCCTTTTGTTTGTTACCTCTGTACAATCTAATTACACAAAAGAATTTATATGTAAATTACTTTTTTCAATGTATATAAATACTGATCGCTGTTTATGTGGAGCTTTTCTCCACGGGCCTCCACTGAAAATGGGCACATGCCCAGTCAGACTTTCCCAGTAAAAAAATGTAAAATAAAATAAAAATAAATAAATAATTTTGCTGGAGTAGCTGGTGAAAGACTGAGCAATACAGATGTTTTTATTTATTTATTTGACATTTGTTGACTGGATTAGTCCAGCTGGGCCGCAGCCCTTTTTCAATGGAGACCTAGGGAGAAAAGCTCCACAAGAACATAACATCATAACTGCATAACTACATAAACATAATACATAGCTACATAAATGTAGTTTCCTGGAGTAACAATAAACTAAGCTAAAATAATAGACATTAAGATTCTAAATCATTAGCAAGTACACCTGGTACAATACAAAGTATAAAAATCCAGTAGAAAAATTACATTCTTCATCATCAGTTCAGCTGAATAGCTTCAGAGTGTAGAATTACTTATAACACAATAGATGCACAATTCTTATGAAACTCTATTCCATGAAAACAAATGGAAGGTATGCTGGAAAGTTCAAGACTACTTCTGAAGAAGGCCAGGTAATCTGAATATGCTAAAATGATTTATGTTGATTATAGAGATGTACTGCATTGTTTGAATAAACGTTAATATATTGTGTGAGCACTAGCCTTCAGGAACTGATACTAGTGGTGCATTTCTGTGGAGGGTGGCTTGTGAATTTTGACAATAAAGATTATGTTGTTTAAATAATTTGTTGCCTTTTGACAAGCTCTCATGAGGATCCAAATAAATGAAGATGATTTATGAGAATTATGTGATTTGCAGTGTGAAAGGCCAAACATTTTTCTAGAAAGCAAAATTACGTGTTTGCCCTTGTCTGGTGGTGGTAAGGAAAAAATGTACTATGGGTATCAGAGGTCTGCTTGTAAAGTGGAAGGAGAATTTTAAAAAAATCTAAGGATGGGGCTTATATGCATGCACAGATGTAGATCAAGAAAAGCCAAGTGTAAGGTTCTAAAATGGCTTGCTGGACAGTTTAGTAAAACAGAATGTATGACCCATTATACCTGGAATCACTGATTAAGCACATTATGTAGTAGCTGAGGGTAATGACATACCATTCTGACAAAGTTACTTTAATATTTCGTTTGGTTACATGACTACATTATTGAGAAGAAAGACTTAGCTAGTATACGTGTACAGTAAATATCTATCTTTTACACATGCACTGTATCTTTTTTGTAGGGGGTTTCACCTGTCCCACCAGATAGCAACTGTGTCCATACTGTGGTCCAGTAAGAGTACAAAAAAGAACCTGGAACTTACACTGGTTATATGCCATCTTGAGGTCTACAAAGCACATGTAGACTGCATCAGAAAACTTCCATGACCTCTGATACTCATGTAAGAATAAAATGGTGACCCACTTATCAAGGGTCAGGACAAATTCCACATCTCTCATACAGAATTAAAGGCTTAAACATAAGATTGTAACCAGTTATAACACCTTTCTGCAGTCTGTCACAGTCAGCTTGAGAAGGGAGATCCTTGTATAACAGAGCACACACACACGTACGCATGCACACACACACACACACACACACACACACACACACACACACACACACACACACACACACACACACACACACACAGTCTTTTCGGATTGAGGGCTACCACTCTTCTTTGCCAGTCCAGAGGTACTGTCCTGACCTTCTATACAAGACTGCAAAGATACATTAACCATAATATTCCAACAGAATTTATGGTCACATCTACATTAACCATAATATTCCAACAGAATTTTTGGTCACATCTCATCTACATTAACCACAGTAGTCCAACAGAAGTTATGGTCAAATCTCACATTCCCTTGCAGCCTTACCAGGGCTGAATTGTTTATTCACAACAATGACCTCATCAACAGTACTAGTTCTAATGCTACCTGTTGCTTCTGGCACTATGAGTTTAACAAAGGGCATATACAGCAGGTTGAGTAAATTGTCAAAGTGTTTATTTCACTATTTGATAGTGACCTCAGTCAAGATCAGCCCTTCTTCATTCTAGCTGATATCCGCCTTTCTTCTTTCTTAGGTCAGACAATATGCCAGGACCTTTTGAAGCCAGGCTGAAAACAATTCCCCATGGCTTTACAGAACTTCTGCCACATATGGGCATTCGCTTCAGTGACTGCAGCAACTACTAGCTTCCTGATTTGTCAGTTTAGATTTGCCATATCCAAGGAACCCCTCCAGCAACATTGCATGGGAGACCTCTTTCTTTAACTTGTTGGCTTCCCTCATCTCCTGTACCTAACAGTATGCCCACATGGTAATCATCAGTTAAGCACAGGCTACCTTTCTGCCACAGGTGTGTGCTGCTGTCTCAGCATTTCTGACCTTAGCATGTTAACAGGAGTCTATGGAAGAAGTTTTCCCAAAGGAGACAATTGAACTCATCCAGGGCAGAAGTATTTCCTTGGCAGTCCTAGGATATCCTGATTGCATGTCTGAATTTCTTTGGTCCAAGTAGCTTCTGTCCAGGTTTTCTGATTTATCTCACCTTTAAATGATACCCGGTTGACAGTTCATGACGTCTCTTTATTTAAGTCCAGAACATATAGCCTCAAGTCTGATGACATGACTTTAAAGTTGATCATTGCCTTACAGCCAAGGTGCACAGATATCAAGCAAGCGTATTAGCCCTGTTATATTGAGAAGGATATAACTTATGTCATAAATCACTTTTCATCAAAACATGGAAGAAATAACTCATTCATTTGAATAGGCAACTACAAGAAAATGCACTTAATTCCCCCCTTAACTAATGTAATTAAGTCTGAAGTTACACAACCCAACAAGCAAGTTAGTGGTCAACCAGTTGATGAATGAACATTTTATTTATTTATTTATATATGTACGTATATCTGTATGTACGTACGTATTCTTTGTTGACTAGGTTAGTCTCACTTGGCCTATGGCTCCGTTTCAGTGCAGATCCAAGGCTGTTTTTATACTGACTAGGACCAATTTGTCCTGGACTCTGGGGAAATCCCCTGCTGTTGCTCATGATGACACCAGGGGGCTGTGGTTAGAGAGAGAACAGCAAACATGTTACTCAATGCTAGAAGTCTAAATCTCAAAATGAACTCACTCAAGGCACTCCTTAAAATGGAGAACATCGATATCTGTGCAGTGACTGAGACCTGGTTCAAGGCTCTAGAGAGCACCCCTGCACTACCAGGCTATAACTCATATCACATTTTTCGGCCATGAAAACTGGACCAAAACACAAAAGGTGGAGATGTGTCTATATTCATTAAGGATATCCACACCTCCAGGCTAGTTGCTCAGCATAATGCATCCGAGGTTATTCAAGTGCAACTAACTCTGGGCAAAACTGCAATCCAAACTGTAGCTTGCTACAGCTCCCCCACCATGCCCCAGGATTCCCACTCCTCCTTTCTTGATGTACTGGAAAATATTAGGGTTCAACCAAACACCCTAATAATGGGCAACTTCAACTACCCCACCATTAACTGGGAAAACTACTCATGTACCAACTCCTTAGCTCAACGCTTTCTGGAATTAATAAACTCCAATGCCCTGGATTAACTTATCCACACCCTCCACCAGGGGCAACAGGTTCTGTATTAGAACACCAAACATTCAAAATGTTAAGTGTTCTAATATCGAACCCTAGCAATCGAAAAAAAACATTGAACATTCGGAACAGCAAATTGTTTCCTAGGGAAAAAATTTGCTGTTCCAAAACACATACACGCAACACAAGCACACCAAACAAACAGCAATACACACACATACACCTAAACTCTAACACCTAACCCTACACTAAACTACACAAACACCACTAACTATCCACTTACCTTAACTCAAACCATAACCCTAAGGCCCGTCACTATTGCACAGTCACCTCACCCGCACCCTAACCCTAACTCACCTAACCCGCCTTAACCCACATGTCCACACAATCGCACACATACCTGACCCGTGCCCTAACCCTAACTCACCTAACCCACCCTAACCCACACATCCACACAATCACACACTTACCTGAACCTGACCTTTAACTTTCCACCAGAGTGCTGAAAATTCCAAAGCAACAGAAACAGACAACCAAATTCTTTCCCTAAGAAAAAATTCGGTTTCCTTTTACTTCGATATTTTCAGCGTTCACTGAAAAAAGTTCGGTATTAGAACACCTGACATTTCAAATGTTTGGTGTTCTAATATAGACCCGGGGCAACAATATCCTAGACCTAGTCATTACCAACATGAGTGACAGGTGTTCCACACCTGAAGTCAACTCCTTGTTGGTCTGATCCGACCATAAGATAATCACCCTTGATATCCACATCCCACCCCACCCCCGATTAAGGAAACCACGGTACAAATTTCTCCAAAGCCAACCCATGCAAATGGACAATACAGTTACAACTGCTGAATCCTACACAAATGCACTCTATAAGCACTTACACGAGTGCATGGATCATGCTATCCCAAACAGAACCAAGATGCTACCCTTCAAAAAAGGAAGCCAATCTGGTGGTCCCCTGCCATAAACAAACTGTACAACAGAAGGAAGAAACTGTTGCAAAAGAGAGTAAAATCCCATGAGTGGAGGAGCTCCCTGGTCAGCCTCAGTAAGAAGCTGAGATCCCTTATAAGATCCACCAAAGTTAGCTACAAAAACAAAATCGCCACTAATTCTAAGGACAACCACAAAGCATTCTATAGCTATATCAAGAATCTCGATGGCAACACCCAGATCTGCTCTGAGTTACAGCATAACGGCACGAAAATTATAGAACCAACTGATATTGCCAACATCCTGGCAGACAGGTTCAGTGCTAACTTTACCCCCCTCACCCCCTAAAGGGCCCATATCTATACAGGAAGAATGCAGAGTCCCTGTAATCACAACTACGCAGGTAAAAGCTGCACTCTCTAAAGCCAAAAACACACATCCATGGGACCGGAAAATATCCCAGGCTGCGTTTTACACAAACTTCAGAATGAACTGGCTCCTCAGTTAAGCACCATGTTCTATAATAGCCTCACATCAGGCTTTATGCCCACTGGATGGTGCACAGCAACAGTTATCCCACTCCACAAAGGGGGAGCCAAAACTGATCCCGGGAACTATCGACCTATTAGCCTGATGAGCCTGGTCTGCAAGGCCATGGAACATATCATCATAGAACTCATAAACAAAGACATAGGTAACCTCCAAACTCTGGATCCCACCCAGTTCGGGTTTGTGAAAGGCAGATCATGCCTCCTGAACCTGATCGACTTCTTTGAGGCAGTCACCAAAGCCGTAGATGAGGGTAAGGTGGTTCACACAGCCTATCTTGACCTCGCCAAGGCTTTCAACACCATCCCCCATTCTGGAATTATAGCTAAACTCACTAAACTAGGTATAAATCCCTATGTCACAAGATGGGTTGCCAACTGGCTCACTGATAGAACCCACACTGTAAAAGTTGCAGACTCCAAATCTGACCTCAAAGCAGTGACAAGTGAAGTACCACAGGGTTCCATCTGGGGAACTCTCCTGTTTGGTATCTACTTCTCTGAAGTACAGGCTAACACAGAAGGCCTCTCTCTAACCAAGTTCACAGATGACTGCAAACTAGGAGCAATAGTCAAGCCCCAAATTATGTGGATACCCTACAGAAGGGCCTTGCTGAGACAGATGTCTGGTGTCTGAGCCATGGCCTCAAGCTCAATGCCAAAAAGTGCAGTGTCATCCCATTTGGTAAAAACTCTGTATCCATGAGCTACCACATAGGCAGCAATCTACTTAACACCGAATGTGTGATAAGAGACCTTGGGACCCAGGTGGACAGTAGTCTCTCCTTTGATAGTCACATCGCCACAGTAGTCAGGAAGTCTTTCTACGTGGCACACCTTATCATAAAAGGGTTCTCATCCAGGAAAAAAGAGTTCATTGTTCCCCTCTACTCGACACTCATTAGACCCATTATAGAGTACAATGCCCCTTTTGGAATGTACCTCACAAAACAGCTGCAGCATCTGGAAAGGCCACAGAAGTACCTCACAAAGAGGATTACTGGCCTCAAACAAATGCCCTACACTGATCATCTCAAAAAACTCCAGCTTTACTCCATAGCATATCGCCTTCTCCAGTGGTGATCTCTGTGTAACATATAAAGCTATGTCAAACCCAGAGCTGTTGGACATGCTACACCTAAAGAAATCCCAATCCCTCTGAGCTACATGCTCTAGGGACCTAAACCTTGTCACCACAATAAACAGGACATGCTGGAAGGATAGATTCCTGTCCCAGAGACTTCCCATACTCTGGAACAGGCTACCCATCTATGACAAGCAACGTTCTTCATTAGCACTCTTCAAGAAAAATCTTGATGAATGGATGGGAAATAGGAAATACACCCCGGGGATTACTTCGGTGTCTCTGCTCGACAGTGGCACAAGAAAATAACTTTCTTGGGTGGCATAAGTCAGGGAACCTTGTTGGCTATGCTTATGTAGGCCCTTGGGCCGATAGCCTAGTACTTACCTATGAACCTACGAAACTATGAACCTATGAACGTGGCAGAAGTGCAAGCAAAAAAAGAGATGGTCATGGTTGCAGGTGTCTTGGAAATGGAAAATAATGTAGTAAAATGTAATAGTAACAGCAGAAGGAGGCATAGCTAATGAGATGTTGGTGTGGATGTTGGGAGAACCAGAGCTGGACGATATTTCTTTGAACTTTTCTACAAAAACTGTACCGACTATTCTGTCAAATTTGTAGGTGAAAATGGAATGTATGGAAGAAAAACAGCATTCTCTCCCAAGAGAGAGAGAGAACATTACTATGAAACCTGCAGAAATGCCAAAGAGATACTTTTTCTTCAGGGGATATACCTTTCTTCCAGTTTTGTGACATACATACTCCTTATTAATGATTAATTTCCCAGCTTCAACAGTAGACTCTGTGAAGGACAAACCTCTTAGATCTCTCTCCATGTTAACACCTAACCTACTAACACCATGCAACAAACTAAAATAGACAGAACCGCTCTTCTCTGTCTTAGCCCCTATGATTTGGGAATTTAGCTCTGAAAATAGATTAGCCACACAGTGTCCTTCCTCATTTTCACAAAATAACTAACACTCTCTTTAATCTTTAATCAAGTGAAATGTAAATGCCTCAGCAGAGAACTTACCACTTAGACCTGATATACAATAAAGAATAGCCACCTCCACCTTTAATCTGCTTCTAATATTCAAGAGCCTAAAGGATATGGCATTAGTCATTCCTCTCTGTAAATAGCCATAAGCAATGAGTAACTAAATATATCTTTGCTAACTCATCTTGCTTTTTATTCTCTAAATTTACCCACCCATTTACTTATGTAGGTAATTGTGTGCTGTCAGTCACACATTGTATTGCACTGCAAATTTCTTGCTATATACCCTTTGTTCTCATTTATTTTTCAGTTTTTCCTGCTTGGTATAATTTTTGTGTTTTGTGTAACTATGCATCTGTCTAAGTCTAAAAAAGGTTCATGTGGATCAGTGCTCTAGCTTAGTAAACAAATAAATAAATAAATAAGATAGAAGGATGGTAGCAGCAGAACAAGCAGCAGAGCAACAACAACATGGTGACTGGGAGACCCTGAGAGCTGAGGAGGTACTCAGGTCATATGCAGCTCTAGCTGCAGGTAGACAGAAGGGAGTGGAAAGCTGTGTTTAACATCTGGGAAAAAAGCAATATCTTGTCTGGATAATAAGTGAAAATGGCTAATCAATAAATAGATATGTGACTTGGGATACAATTGCAATGCCTTTGTGTTACACCATGAAAGAGGCTAGTGCCTTAATACATGTGGGAAAAGCCAAAAGGAGAAGAAGAAGAAGATATGTGGGCACGTAGCCACTCTGTGAAGCAACTTTCCAAGGAGTCTATCATAGACGTTTATAAGGCTATATGCTTACAAATATAAATGTGTGACCTAAACATAATAGTGCAGTTTAGAAAAATTGACATTAAATAAACTTAATTTTTTTCTTTGACTATTGTCAAACAGTTTTTGAAATAAAAAAGTAATACATGAGCATAGGGCATATGATAGAGTTTAGGAGGTGTGGATTTCATTGCAAGTGAAAGATGGGAAACTGGTAAATTTATCAAGTGTTACAAAACTAAGAACCAAAACTGTGCCAAAAAACAAAACCAGCATTCAGGGATGAAGGTAATAGGCTGCAGTCACTAAAAAAAATTGTCTAATAAACTTGATTAAGCGCTTTCATCAGAACAGACATGAATTCATGAGAATCTAGTTACAACATACAAAAGCAGGCTTTTAAAACCCCCAATTAATCACATGACATTGACCAAATTATATGGCACCCATTTTAAAAGAAAACATAACCTTTCAAAACTTTAAAACATATTGTGTTTTATACTTTATAAGATAGAAGTCTCAAAGTACTGGCTATTGAAGTGCATTAATTTAGCCCAGGGAACACATTAGCCCATAGTCTGAGTTGCCATAACATCTCCCTTTCCTCAATTAAATCCTCCCAATGTCAACCTATAGGATTCCAAATCAAATAGTGCATAATAAGAGGAAAATGTGTGGGACAGTAGAGCAGATCAAGAAACAGATAATGCATTTAATGCTGAAATTAGCATTCCATAAGTATGAAGTTTTTGGAATTCATTAAGGAGAAATGAGGTCCAGTTGGAGGAAAATTAAGTTAACTCCATTGCAGACAGGGTAAGAAAGAATAAGTGGTGTAAGGAAAACTGCTAAAAGGAAAGGGATAAAATGCACATAGTATCTGTCAATGTTAAAAGTATCAAAAAATTAATAAGGAGATTAGTGATGCATTAGTGTTATCAAGTTGATGTAATTTGTCTGGATGACATACGATGTTTAGAAATTGAAAAGCATGAACAATTGAGAATACTGTGGAGGAGACAAAATAGTGCATAGGTTTGTAAAGGATACATGCTCAGGTATAGCGATTTTGATAAAAAATGAATAGTCAAAAGTGTTTGATGTTATGGTGGGAATTCTGGGAAAACAGTGGTTATGGGTGGCATAAGAATACATAAAAAGCCACTGCAAATAATTTTGCTTTATGAATATAAGGCTGTAAGAAACAGGACTGAAATGTTTGAAGAGATGAAGAAGTCTGTAATGGTGAACATGGATATTGTAGTTACAGGAAACTTACAGGAAACTTTACCTGGAACCTTGGAAAGAGCAGAAAAATATTGAAAAATATTAAGGAATTTTTGAAGTATGGAAGATGATATAAAGGAAATGAGAGATAGTATGCATGTGTAAGAGGCAATATTATAACCAAAATTGTTTATTTATTGTTATCAAAGGGATTATGTGAAGGAAGACAGATAGATTTATATGAAAGTATGAGAAATAAAAGTAGAGGATGATAAGATTTTAAAGAAGGTAAAGGGTCAAAGAAACTAGCAGATGAAATGGCAAAAATAGATCATATCAGATGGCAAAGGGAAGTACTGCGGTATGAACATAGTACATGAGGCCTTTTTATAATGCATAGTCAGAGTGGTAGATAATATATAAAGAAAAATAAAAAAGTGAAGTTAGTGGTGGAAGTTGACATAAGAAGATGTGAAAATCTGGAATATAAAAAAACAACAAAGGAATATAAAGATATGTTTGCAAGAGACAGAATATAAAATGTGTAAAAAAGGCAGAAAACTATATGAGAAAATGGGGTAAAATGGAGAGCTGATTTTTATCATAGGGAAACACGAGGAAGTTATAGTTTTCTTGGAAACAACATGAAGTATCTCTTTACCTCCAAGAAAGCTCTGGATATTTGCACTGTAACTTCCAATGGACAGAGCCTAATCTTTTTGATATAATCAAGTTATATCCTCACGTTTCAAACAAATGTTCATATTTCTAGAACCATAGTGGTTATTAATGAAGTGTAAATGGCAAATCTTACAGCACACACTAGTTTTAAAGTTGTAGTAGGTTCTAGGTCTTTAGTTACAGTAAACACAGTAATGATTAAGTTTGTAAGATTTTGTAAACAACTTACAATATCCGAGCAACCACTCAGGTTGCACATATACCCCTGGATTCAGCAAGCCCTGCACTGTGTGCAGGACTAGTGCAGGAGCTCCAGCAGGCAACATGTCTGCCGTGAGATCCAGGAATAAGCTGTAGGGATATGCACAAGCACTCCTGCATGAACTCAGCCCATGTATGCAAATTACCCCATTTGCATGACAAATTAGGTAAATTTGCGATCCAGGAAGCTGGAAACTGGCCGTACAGGGACTAGTGTAATCTGCAGAAATGTACTCCGCCAGTAATGGAGTACATTTCTGCAAACTACAAAATAGAGCCATGACAGCTCCAAATAAAGGATGGATATTATGTAGAAAGCATGCCAGTGGCCAAATATAAGGCCATTGGCATGGAAAACAGTTGCAAAAATAAAAATAAAATCAACTTAATTATTTTTTAGCCGATCTCTGCTGTTTAAGTGTAGTGCAGCAGCGCGTAAATAGGATCGGGCGAAAAATAGGAAAAAATATCTAAAATAAGCATTCTAACCAAAATCACTATTTTGCCATTATACTCAATGGCAGGCAGAAGACAACAAGGCCAGAGAATAGTGAATGTTAAGGGGGGAGGTTCAGTGTAGGACATGTAACTATGCATCATCAGGCAATCCTATGTAAATGAGGGGAATGATACTGAATCTCAGATTTCCCCTGCATGCTAGTCAGTACCCAACAGTGTAAGAGCAGAAATAGCTTGGTGCAAGCCTAGGAGTTAGTTGACATCATAGGGGTGTGTGTAAGGCATACTGTAAGCAGATTCGAGACCTGTGGCTTGGGTTTGCCCTTAGCTTAGCAGAGCTAAGCAAGGGAGTGGTTCTGAGGCTGCCTAGCACTCTTTACATTGCCTAAGCAGGTGTGCGTGCCGTGCACCGGTTTTAAAAGAAAAAAAAAAGTAAACCAGGAAATAGCAGCTCTGGGCACATTGGATCACTATGTTAGTGTGGTGTGCCCCCCTGGGCTTAAACAGGAAGGCAATGGGAAGGGAAAACAGCAGTAGGAAGGTAATCTAGGAGAACTAGCATAGCTGGAAGGTGAAATGTATCAGAATCAGCCAATTACACAGGCAGCAGGCCAACCCAGCCCGGAACACTACTATAAACTATGCAAACACCTTTCCCTCTGTTTTTTCCTACATACTCTACACCACCCATCTATACAAGTGGGGATATTTTAACAAACAAAACAATAAAATGATAGTGGCTGCAATAGCTATCATACAACAACATGTGAAAGAGGCTGTGGGTGGTGAGGATGTGAATGCTGTTGACCAACCCACAGTGAGGAGACGAAGAAAAGTCCACAGACCCAGGGTAACCTATCAGGGGCTACATGAGCTGGAGATGGTGGAGCACTATAGTGTGGACAGGGATCTCCTACAGCAAATTTTTGAGCTCTGCCAGCCACGCCTGACACACAGAACTAACAGAGTGGAACCCATCCCAGTGAATACCAAGGTATGTGTAGGCCTAAGAATACTAGCTACAGGTGCCTTCCAAAGGCTAACTGGGGTATCATGGGGATTTCACAGGCATCAGCATCCAGGGTACTCCACCAGTTCCTGGATGCCATGTCAGCACATGGTAGTGAGCACATATATTTCCCCAACACCCGTGAGTCGTTGGCCAGCAATATGCATCTGTTCCACCAAATAGCAGAATACCCTGAGGTAGTGGGTGCTATAGACTGCACTTACATATGCATCAAAGCACCACCCGGTGAGCGGGGTAGGGTCTACATCAACTGTAAGGGCTTCCCCTCCATCAACTGCCAGGTTGTGTGCACTGCCCAGGACATAATAATGAATGCGTGTGCTGGCTGCCCTGGAAGCTATCACAATTCAGACATCTGGCATCTGACAGCTGTACCAGAGATTTGCCAATGGGGGCATCCCTTACAGTCACCTAGTGGGGGATGCTGGTTACGCACTGGAGCTGTGGCTGATGACACCCATCAGAAATGCATGCCCACCCAAACAAGAACTCCATAATGAGGCACACGCACAGACCAGAATTATAATAGAGTGTGTGTTTGGGATGCTCACGTCACAGTTCCGTTGCCTGGACACATCCGGTGGAGCCTTGCAGTACTCACCAGCTACATGTACTCACATTGACATTGTATGTGCCACGCTACACAATATGATCCTGTGGTAACAGTTGCAGCAGGAACAGCAGGGGGCAGGGTCACACAGCCCACCACCATTGCCAAGGCTTGCACAGGCACAGACTGGCTTGGAGGAGGAACAACCTGAGCCTGCCCCAGTAGGCAGAAGGAGGCATGCCCAGTATGCTCTGGCCTTGGCAAAGAGGCAATGCATAGCACATACACTGACACAGTAGGGACCCAGGGAATGACACCTCTCTCTGACACGCACATACAGTAAAAGAGATGCCAAACATGACACTAACTGTGCTCAACCATGTGTAGGCTGTGTACTGTGTGCATCTGACATAGGCAGCCCTTCAGCACCACCCCCAATACTGGCACACCCACAAGGTAAGTCACTCAACTTACCAGTTGCTAAATGTAGTAGTATGTGTTGCTACCTGTACCTATGGTATGGATGTGAGCATGCAAGGGAATCGGGTGGCTGAATGGGATGCCAGCAGATAGTAGACACCTATAGTAGCAGCAGGAGATCTGTAACAAATACAGGTGTCACCATAGTAGCCAGTAATACACATAGTAACAAAACCCACTACAGAAAATGTGCTGGGCCACATGTGTGTCCATATGAACACACATGTCAGTCACGGAGGTTCACATACCCAACAACAGTCACAGCCAGCAGGACAGGTTTAGACAAACACAAACAAAGGCTGTGCTAAGGCCACTGAATGATGCCTATGGGTAACCTCCCCCCCAGGCCTACACAGACTACATCAGGTCAGGCAGTGGGATGTTAGTTCTGAAGGGCAGGAAGTCAGAAACTAATATGTAGATCAGTCAAACGTAAGACCTGTAGTACACTGACATGCCTCTAGCCAGCATGATAGGTTAGAAAATGGAATGAAATGGAGTACCTGACATACCAGTACAGTCATAGCAAATGTGTACAAGTGTTAGGTGTGCCCTCAATCCTGTGTAGCAATGCAGAAACAGTCAGGTGTGTCCCCCCATATCCTATGTAGACAGTAGTAACAGTCAGGTGTGTCCCCCCAGTCCTATGTAGACATATAGTAACAGTCAGGTGTGCCCCCAATCCTATTTAGAAATGTAGTAATAGTCAGGTGTGCCCCCCAATCCTATGTAGAGATGTGGTAAACAGTCAGGTGTGCCCCCAATCCTGTGTAGAAACACAGAAATAGTTAGGTGTGCCCCTCCACTCCTATGTAGAAATCTTGTAACAGTCAGGTGTGCCCCCTCCCCCAATCCTGTATAGAAATGTACAGTCAGGTGTCTTTCCAATCCTATCTGGACATGCAGTAACAGTCAGGTGTGTCCCCCCCAATCCTATTTAGAAATGTAGTAACAGTCAGGTGTGCCCCCAATCTTATGTAGAAATGTAGAAACAGTCAGGTGTGCCCCTCCAATCCAGTGTAGAAATGTAGAAATAGTCAGATGTGCCCCCCCACTCCTGTTTAGAAATGTAGTAGCAGTCAGGTGTGCCCCCCATTCTGTGTAGAAATAGTCAGGTGTGACCCCCCAATCCTGAGTAGAAACGTAGTAACAGTCAGGTGTGCCTCCCTCCCCCAATCCTATGTAGAAATGTAGAAACAGTCAGGTGTGCCCCCCCATCTCTACTTAGACATGTAGTAACAAGCAGGTGTGCCCCCCAATCTGATATAGAAATGTAGTACCGGTCTGGTGTGTCCCCCCAATATGATGTACACATGTTGTAAGAGTCAGGTGTGCCCCCCCAATCCTATATAGAAATGTAGTAACAGTCATGTGTGCCCCCAATACTGTGTAGCAATGTAGAAACAGTCAGGTGTGCCCCCCATATCCTATGTAGACATGTAGTAACAGTCAGGTGTGCCCCCAATCCTATGTAGAAATGTAGTGACATGTATGTGTAGGTATAATACCAGTTGAGCACAGATGCCCAGAGGTGGCCAAGGTAGCAGGATAGATTGTAGCATTTGTACAATATGCAGGTATGTGTGTGTTAGGTTGGTGTGTGTTTCATATTGTGTGAGAGTGGTCAGTATGTATGCATGTTGAGGTATGAACTGTTGGCCATTGCCCAGTACTGCTGATGACAGGGCCAAGTCTTCACAATTGCAGTGCCAAAGACAATTCCTACCACTATAACACAAGCTAGCAGTAAGCCATTGTAAATGTATGGTGGTAATATGTGTCACCTTCTGAAAGATTGACATGGAATGGCTGTTGGGCTAGATATACAAGCAGTACACAGGGAAAGTACCCCAGACATACATTATATAATGTGTAACTGTGAAATGGACACACCCTTGGAATTGTACATACAGGTATGCAACACATTATCTGGGCCTGTACTAGGATATACTGGTGTAATCTGCTTGAACACTTGCAGATCACAAAGGTGGTAGGACTGATGTATTGGGAAACAGCTGATGTACCTGCACATGCCAGCATAACTGGAATGCCCCATGCATATCTGTGTGTCAGATGCAAGTAGTGTCCATAGCACAGATGCAACCAGCTCACCCAAACACCACCCAAGGTACCTCTCTGATCGTATCCCTGCTGTTGGGAATGGGTACAATATGACCCCCACCTGAATATGGCAATAGCAAAATAATGCAGCATGCAGTGCAGGTGTCCCATGCAGGTGTGTCCCTAGCTGTAGGTAGCATCCTGCTAGCATCCACATCACCTGATCAATATTGATAGAAAGTATTGGCATGAACAACTAGCACACCCACCCTGTCACCCCAGGGGAATATATTGTATGGAGGTCGGGGACTGTAGGACTGACAGAATACAACTGCCTGCCACAGCTGGCCTGCATCACTCCAAATGGCCTGCAGGCCTCTGCCAAAGGCTTGTGTCTTATGTGTACTGCCAATGCATGTCATGTCACGGACACCCAAATAATAACATAACACACTCCACATAAGCCATATACAAGGCCATGTGGAAAAACCACAGTAACATGTCCACCATGTCCCACTGCATGAACTGTGGACCAACACCAAAACACAGCTGTGATGTGGTGATAACCTTAGGGAACGTATCAGAGAATGTATGCATAATGCATGGAAGAGGATAGAATAACAGGGAGTGGGGTGGAATCAGGGGCAGCATGGAATGTGCAAGGTCCGACACACACCTGTGTGCACACACTATCCCTGGCTGTAGACACATAAATGGGTGACTATAAACCTGCCTGTACACCACAATAGGGGTAATGTCCTGACTCATGGCTCATGCCTCCGGGTTATCTGTGTGAATCTATACAGCTGTGAGGTATTGAAACAGCAAGATAAGGCCATACTGTCATGTCAATGGATGTACAAGTATGGGATCCTTTGCCAGCACTGTACCAAGGTGCTGAACTGGATACAGAGACCCAGCAGCAAGTGTCTGCAGCTCCCCCTCCAGAATGGCATAACTTACCATGAAACTACCTGGAATGGATTCACACATTCAGTACAGAAGGGCATATGGGGCAATCTCACACACTTAGATAAATGAAGGCAATGTCAGACAACAACATACTGAAAGGTCATACTGGGCATGCTCACACACTTAAACAAATGAAGCCCATGTCTGCAAACAACAGTGGACCATACATATCTGACAATTTTAGATGTTAGTGCATGCACTCCTCCGTATGCACCAGTCATGCTTTGCACACACATTGGATAGGAATACAGACATATATCCAAGGACAACACACTATAATAAGCCAAAAGTAGACATACATAGATGTGTGGAAGAGAGTGACTGTGACAAAGAGCCATCCATCATGAGGCCTATCCCACCCAGCACACAGCCAAATGGCTACAACCACAGGATGTGTAAATGTCACTCACTGTAGAAATTAGCCACTGGTATCCATCAGCATTACAGACTATGTGGTGCAAGTGCTAGCTGTGCAACATGACTGTACAAGGCAGTCATCATCTAGCAGCTGTATACACGTACCTGTGGAATATAACCCTGCGTGTGCCTGCATGTGGTGTGTCAAGCTCTAGAGGAATGGGTTATGGCCCATGCACACACACTGCCCTCCCCATAGCCCTACTATGACAAGACTGCTGATGTCATCCACTTTGAAATACACCTTTGGGAATGGAGTAACCCAGTAATCTCTGTGGCATGTCCTAAAACTGCATAATGATGTAGTGTAATAAACTAGTTAGCTAGGAGTTCTAATCCCAAACATGGCAACTATGTGCGTGTGTCTCTGTCTGTGTAAGGTGCAATGATTTTTAAGCTAGTCACACTCACTACAATTCAAATGTCCTACTTTGGCAAGGCTGCTGATGTCATTCACTGTGAAATGCACCTTTGGGAAAGGTGTAGCCCAGTAATATCCGTGGCGCGTCCTATAACTGCGTAATGCTTTAGTGTGATAAACCCGTTAGGTAGGAATTCTAATCTCTGACATGACAAATGTGTGTGTGTCTCTGTCTGTGTAGGGAACAATGCTTTTTAGGCTAGTCACACTCATTACAATTCAAATGTCCTACTTTGGCAAGGCTGCTGATGTTATTCACTGTGAAATACACCTTTGGGAAAAGTGTAGCCCATTAATTTCAGTGACTTGTCCTATAACTGCGTAATGCTGTAGTGTGATAAACTAGTTAGGTCGGAGTTTTAATCCCAGACATGGCAACTGTGTTTGTTTGTGTGTGTGTGTGTGTGTGTGTGTGTGTGTGTGTGTGTGTGTGTGTGTGTGTGTGTGTGTGTGTGTGTGTATAAGGAGCAATGCTTTTTCGACTAGTCACACTCACCACAATTAAAATGCCCTACTTTGGCAAGGCTGCTGATGTCATTCACTGTGAAATAAACCTTTGGGAAATGTGTAGCCCAATAATCTCCTTGGCACGTCCTACAACTGCATAATGCTGTAGTGTGATAAAACAATTAGGTAAGAGTTCTAACCACAGACATGGCAACTGTGTGTGTTTGTGTGTGTCTCTGTGTAGGGAGCAATGCTTTTTAGGCTAGTCACACTCACTAAAACAACAAAAACCAGTGGATCAGTCCACCAATGAATATCCAAAAACAGATTTATTAACGAAGGCAAGTCCAACATACAACATTTTCGTCAACACTGTGACTTCATCAGATACAATTGACAATAAAATTCATGGGTGTATATATACACATAATTGGCTTCAATCTTTCAATCATAGTTCATTGATAGTTCAATTTTAAAAAGACATACAAACCACTGGTAATATACCTAAAACACCGTAATTCTAGTAAAACCCTAAGGTGTATAACATATATAAATATAAATATACAATATAACAAGTTTAAAAATAATAATAATAAAATATTATAAATACTATTAAAATTTATTTATATACAACTGGCTTTTAGCTTTAAGAGAGGCTTAATAGATATGTATTCATTTAAGCCTGGGTCCCTATTAGATTCCAGTAAAATTTGCCAATAAGTTTCCCTGTGTTCTAATCTAATTTCCCATGGCCCTCCTCTATTGTCTTTGTAAACAGTTTCCAAAACAAAAAACTGATACTTGGCTGTAGGGCATGTCGTAAGGTGTCTATAAAGAGCATTATTCAAATTTTGTTTTTGTATCTCGTATAAATGCTCATAAATCCTTCTTTTTAGAGGACGTTCAGTTTTGCCCACATAGAAAGCGGGACATGATAGACAAAAAGCCAAATAGACCACCCCCTGACTATTGCAGTTGGAAAACCTAGTGGACTTGATGTATTTATTTCTAGCTGCAAGAAAAAAGTTTTCTTGATTGGCAACACAATAATACTGTGTGCATGAACCACATTTGTAAGTGCCCATACGTTTATTGGAATATTTGTATGGATGGAAATTCTGTTCTAACAAATTCTTTATATTTCTGCCCCTTCTAAAAACTGTCTTGACATTTTTGTTACTTAGATTTTCTAAATCTGTAATGTCCCTGAAATTGTCCCATTCATTTTGTATGATATTCCTAATAACCCCTGAATTAGCACTGTACTCGGTAATGAACACTCGGTTGAAATCAGATAGCGCCTTGGTGCTATCAGTTATACTATGTATGTCTCCTAAACCCAAGATAGGCTTGTACTGATCTCTTCTACCTAAATCTACCTGTTCCTTAATCTGGGAGATAAATTCATATGGATAGCCTCTTTCTTGAAACATACAAAATAATTTATAACACTCTGAGTTGCAGTCTTCTTCTTCTGATGTCATACGGGATATCCTGACCAACTGTCCCTTTACAATTCCTCTTTTTTGATATAATGGATGCGAACTATTGAAATGTATGTAACTATTGGAAAATGTTGGCTTCCTATAAACATTAGATGTAAATTTTCCTTGATGGATACTTAATAGTACATCTAAATAGTCAACCTTCCCTTCCTGAATGTGATGGGTAAATGTTAAAAATTCAGTAGTGGAAGCCAAGTATTCCATAAAAATGGAAATAATATTATCAGGTCCTGTCCAAAAGATGCATATATCATCCAGGAATCTGAAATAGGCCCCCCAATATTGGGTAAATTCACAACTGAATACATATTTATTCTCCCAAACAGATAGAATAATATCGGCGTAAGTGGGGGCACAATTGGACCCCATGGCCACTCCTGAGGTCTGCTTATAATATTCCCCTGAAAAATAAATTAAATTGTTATGTAAAACCAATTCCATTAATTCTAGAATGAGAAGATGGTCATTGGCACTAGCCTTAGGACAAGATGTTAAAGCTTCCTCTAGCCAAAGAAGTCCAATGTCATGTGGAATCACAGAAAACAAATCCACTATGTCTATAGTTAGAAATTTTAAATTTGGAACTAGTAGATCTGGGGTTACTTTTTTCAAAAATTCCCAGGAGTCTTTTAATAAATGGTTTGCCTTAGGCCATAAATTCTTAAACTTCCAGTCAATAAACTTCGAAAGAGAAGAGACCTTTGAAACCTGTGCTGCTACAATGGGTCTGAGAGGAGGATTATGAATATTTTTGTCTACCTTGGGTACCCCGAAAATGGATGGCACCCTGGGGTTAGTATTATCCAAAAAGGTATACTTACTAAAATCTATGACTTCTTGGTCAAAGAGATCTTTTATAGTTATATCAATTTTCTCGTAAGCAATATTGATCTCATTGAGAGAAACAGGTGTATATCTAGAGTCATTGTTCAAAAGGGCATACATTTTGCTATTGTATATGATCTTGTCCATAAAAACTGTACCTCCCCCCTTATCTGGTTCCATAACCCTAATGTTAGGGTTATGGCCTAGTTCATATAATAGTGAACTTTCTGGTATAGTCAGATTAACTTGATATCCACTTTTTCTAAAATTATTTCGTATTTTAAGTTCCATCCTTCTCTCTAAATTCTTTAATTGAGGATGTAATGGTGGATTGTATATGCTAGGCCTATGGAGGGTATTGTTATTGGCAAAGTGGCCTTCCCCTAACAAGTTCTCTAGATTAAGTTTTCTCATAAAGAGTTTTAACTCCATAATAATTTGAATAATGTTACTGTTCCTCCGAGGTATGTATTTAAACCCTTTGGTAAAAAGATCGAAATGTATATCTGTAATCTCTAAATTACTATAATTATAAATAGAGTAATTCTCCCTAACAAACACATATTTGTTTTCAGCACTGGGTTCAACTGGTGTACCTAATGGTCCTGTTGCCAGGACGATGGTTTGTTCTGGAACAAATTCCTGTTGTGTCCCCCCTCCCCCTGTAATGATAGCGAATCGGCGAAAAATGATTATCTTGATTTGGATTACGCTGGTTGCGTATTCTCTCTGATCTCCTGGGTAAAAATTCTGTTTCATATTCATATCCCCTGTCATCCTTATAGCCATCCTGGGCTGTAACATTGTCTGAGGCAGGTGGGGTATTGGGACGAGTAAAAGAACTTTTAAAATGTTAAGGAGGCATAGGGTATTGATTTCCTTCTTTATATTCTCTAATGTCCCTATAAAGTTTTTTGTTCTTTCTGTCAAGAATATCCTGACACTTATGATCAACTTCTTTTCTGATGTTATAATATTTCTTTTTCTCTGCATCAACATTAAATAACAAGTCACCAACTATAGCTTGATTGTACATATCAATGTCACTATTAAGCAAAGCAATGTCTCTTTCATTTTGATGGATAATAGCTTGCACTATATCCAATCCACATTGGTCAAATGCCTTTAACAAGTCCGAGTGAAAAACACTACCAAAAACAACATTGTTAGGGTATTTGTATACCCGTAGACCCATAGGCACAATCCGCTTCCTGAGACATTCATTTAGGTACATATTGTAAAGTAATAAACCTCTGTACCTGTGTAATGAAGTCTCGAGCGCTGCCATGGAGTCAGAGAAAATCCTATGATTTTCTGAATTGGTACCATTGTTTTCTCGAAAGTCAAAGGTTGGTACAGCCTTGTACCATTCATCAAATGTGGAAGGCGATGTCTGTAACACTGAATTGACTCCCACTGACTGTGATAATTCTCCATTGTTGGAACGCAGAACCTGTGGCGTTCTGTGAAACTCCGTAGTACGCACATCATTTCCGCGACTAGTTGAAGGGTTGAGTCCATTGCTAGAAAGAACACTGGGGGTGTTTTCGGTCTCCTTGTCTCGAGCACTGATTCTAGCATAGGGACCGGACAAAATGGAATGAAGCCCCTGTCCCAAAGGCAAAAGAATGTCAATAAGCTGGCTCAACTGTCCTGTGAGCTTACGCAAATCACCCACCTCTGAATGAGTGGCAGGTTCCAGGATATCGGCAGTACTAGATTCCCCTGCTGTGACTTCCATAATCCACAAAAAAACAAAAAGAAAGCCAACACTGGTAAACTCAACCAAAACAACAAAAACCAGTGTACGAAGGGATCAGTCCACCAATGAATATCCAAAAACAGATTTATTTATAAATGTCCTACTTTGGCAAGACTGCTGATGTCATTCACTGTGAAATGCACCTTTGGGAAAGGTGTAGCCCAGTAATATTTGTGGCGCGTCCTATAACTGCGTAATGCTTTAGTGTGATAAACCCGTTAGGTAGGAATTCTAATCTCTGACATGACAAATGTGTGTGTGTCTCTGTCTGTGTAGGGAACAATGCTGTTTAGGCTAGTCACACTCACTACAATTCAACTGTCCTACTTTGGCAAGGCTGCTGATGTTATTCACTGTGAAATACACCTTTGGGAAAAGTGTAGCCCATTAATTTCAGTGACTTGTCCTATAACTGCGTAATGCTGTAGTGTAATAAACTAGTTAGGTCGGAGTTCTAATCCCAGACATGGCAACTGTGTTTGTTTGTGTGTGTGTGTGTGTGTGTGTGTGTGTGTGTGTGTGTGTGTGTGTGTGTGTGTGTGTGTGTGTGTCTATCTGTCTGTATAAGGAGCAATGCTTTTTTGATTAGTCACACTCACCACAATTAAAATGCCCTACTTTGGCAAGGCTGCTGATGTCATTCACTGTGAAATAAACCTTTGGGAAATGTGTAGCCCAATAATCTCCTTGGCACGTCCTACAACTGCATAATGCTGTAGTGTGATAAAACAATTAGGTAAGAGTTCTAACCACAGACATGGCAACTGTGTGTGTTTGTGTGTGTCTCTGTCTGTGTAGGGAGCAATGCTTTTTAGGCTAGTCACACTCACTGCAATTCAAATGTCCTAGTTTGGCAAGGTTGCTGGTGTCATTCATTGTGAAATACAGCTTTGGGAAAAGTGTAGCCCATTAATCTCCATGACTTGTCCTATAACTGCGTAATGCTGTGGTGTGGTAAACTAGTTAGGTAGGAGTTCTAACCCCAGACATGGCAACTGTGTGTGTTTGTGTTTGCCTCTGTCTGTATAGAGAGCAATGATTTTAGGCTTGTCACACTCACTACAATTCAAATGCCCTACTGTGGCAAGGCTGCTGATGTCATTCACTGTGAAATACACCTCTGGGAATGTTGTAGCCTAGTAATCTCTCTGGCATGCCCTGTAACTGCGTAATGCCGTAGTGTGATATAGTACTCTGTAGGGATTCTAGTCCCACACATGGCAAGTATGGATGTTTGTGTGTGGGTTTCTCTGTTTGTGTAGGGAGCATTATATTTTAGGCTGGTCACACTCACTACAGATCAAATGCCCTACTTTGACAAGGCTGCTGTCATTCACTGTGAAATACACCTTTTGGGAAAAGTGTAGCCCAGTAATTTCCATGGCACGTCCTATTACTGTGTAATGTGGTAGTGTGATAAACTAGTTAGGTAGGAGTTCTAATCCCAGAAATGGAAACTGTGTGTGTGTGTGTCTCTGTCTGTGTATGTAGCAATGCTTTTTAGACTAGTCACACTCACTACGATTCAAATGCCATACTTTGGCATGGCTGCTGATGTCATTCACTGTGAAATACACCTTTGGGAAAGGTGTAGCCCAGTAATCTCCATGGCGCGTCCTATAATAGTGTAATGCTGTAGTGTGATATAGTACTCTGGTAGGGGTTCTAGTCCCCCACATGGCAAGTGTGGATGTTTGTGTGTGTGTGTTTCTTTGCTTGTGTAGGGAGCAATGCATTTTAGGCTAGTCACACTCACTACTGATCAAATGCTCTACTTTGGCAAGGTTGCTGATGTCATTCACTGTAAAATCCACCTTTGGGAAAAGTGTAAAGCAGTAATCTCTGTGGCACGTCCTATAACAGCATAATGATAGAATGTGATATAGTACTCTGGTAGGGAGTTTATTCCTGCACATGGCAAATGCAGAGGTTTGTGTGTGTATGTTTATATGCCTGTGTAAGGAGGATTGATTTTTAGGCTAGTCAAACTCACTACACTTCAAATGCCCTTCTTTGTCAAGCCTGCTTATGTCATTCACTGTGAAATACACCTTTGGGGAAGAAGTACTCCAATAATCTCTGTGACGCATCCTATAACTGCGTAGTGCTGTAGTGTAATAAACTAGTTAGGTAGGAGTACTAATCCCAAACATGACAGGTGTGTGTATGTGTCTGTGTTTGTCATTCATATCCTGTGTGGCGATGGATGTGAGTGCATAACAACTGGACTCATTGTGGAGCAGATTTTGCAAATTTCTTATATGGTGGCCCTATTATATGTCACAATGTCTACCTTACAAGGATAACAGATGTGAAATACCCAAGAGGCTGGGTGCCAATCCATACCCCTACATGTGACACCAAGGCCTGGAAAACAAAGTTAGCAACCCTTGTATTACCCAGAGAACAACCCATGTCTCATACAAAAACACACTTGCCTAGACAACAATCGCTATGTTGGAAGTATCATGCATATTGACCACAGATAGTAACCATGGTGTGACTGCAGTGGACTACAGAGGACATGGTACCCTGTCCATCAGTACAACATGCACGTACATGCAGACAGTGTGCCTTCACTATATTCTCCACTGGGCACCTGCATCACCTGTGGTGTCATCAAATGTGACCCACAAAGGACATACCATGCCTTAAACACATACCCTGTATGGACAGATGCCATTGACACCAGGGAATACCTGTATTTTGCTATCAGTGTAGGTGCAGGGTCAACCTGCTGTCCATTGCAAGTTCCCACCACATGAGGCCAGAAGTGGCACATCTGATGATAACAATCTGTGTACACAACATGGGCCATTCACCCCAGATACAGTTCCACATGTGACTGTATGCATGTGGGATGTGTGCACATCCCAGACACCATCCATGTCATGGACTAAAGAACACATGCATAGCAAGCAATGCACAGCAATGGCCATACACAATAGTTGCCCAGGTGACTGGATGGTGAATACAATACCCACCTGTGTGGGCCAATCCAGACACTACACCCCTGATCTATACTGCAGACCATTGTCATGTGTCCTGATGCCAAGGTATACCCATCACCTAGCCTTGTATAGCCTTCTGGCACAGTCGCCCACTACATACCTGTCAAACAATGCACCCATGCATGTCAGTACTGGCACCCTGTGTCTGTGTGTGTGGTGTTTGATGCATTTGACCACATTTACACTTACTACAACCCCCATTGGCATACTGAAGCATGCTGTCTGATGTTAGACACCTCCACATACCCTTTGCCCATATAACCTCTGGATAAACCCTGTGGTGCATGTGATACCTGCACAGTACTGTATTGTGGCAAACTAACTAGTGAGTAGGTGTATTCCTGACCCTTCTAAGTGTGTCAATACGTGTGGGTCCCTGAGAGAGTGTGACTGTGTTGATGCTGACACCTGTTCTTGCAGATAGGCACGCCTACTACACCTACCGTATCGCTACCACATCACTGTTGCAGATGTCACACACCAGCACATATACATTTGAAGAGCTCCTCAACAGGTAAGCTATGTGGTGCATCCAATAACTGCATAGACATGTGATAGCAATACATAGTCAGGGGTTTGATACCCTGTACTGGTAGGTGTGTGACACAAACATGCTTAGGTTTTACTCTTCAACCCCCCCGACTTATTTTTGCCTCTGTCGGCCTCTCTCACTCCCTCTCTGGTGGATGCGGAGACTTACACCTGCTTTACATAGGCAGCAGCATGTGATGTGTAAGTGATTCTCATGATCAGCTGATGGCCTCTGCATGATTTGCAGCTCTCCTCTAGCTGATTGCATGTGGAACAGCTGTGGTAACATTCCCATAGCCAATTGCATAGAAACACACTCCAATATCTAGGAACACCATGTTGGTGTTGGGCCTTTTCTTTCACTGAGAACAAGACCTAGATCTGTTGTTTGGCAAACAGCATCACAGATGGATTGGGGATTTACCTCTAACAACATACACTGTGGAAACAGGCTAACACACAGCAGGGGGGATGTGCCTGACATGAATACAGCATGTAAGTGTTGCTATTCTGCATTTGGAGCAATGTTGGTTTAACAGGGTGTGTGTGGATATGGCTGGTCTACATGTTTTAATATCTGTCATGACAGTGCTATGTTTATTAGGAAACCCCCAGCTGTATGGTCATCTGCAGACTGGGCAGTGTGTGGTGCCTTTTGTTTCTTGTGTTACTCACAGAGCACATATGTGTGAGGATTGCAGTCAGTACATGGTGACAGACATGAGAGTTGCTGACTTCATATCCCTCATATAACATATGTCCCAACAAACCCTATTGCAACAGTAAATGTATGAGGTTATCACAGCAACGTGTCAATATTGGCCCTGTGTGTGTGCCTCCAGCCACAGTTCTGTCAACCTTTGTACATATGTCATGCAGTAAGAGGTGGATATGTTCTGTACACCATAATTTATTGACATCATATCTGATAACAAGCCAGGGAGATATCAGACTGCTACACATGTTATGTATGTTAGGGGTAATATTTGAGGACATAACCTGGGCATTCTGTGGTTGTGTGTACAGTACTGAGGTCTGTGTACTCATGGTGATTGTTGACAGTGTGTGCATTGTGAATATGTACCTTGGTCTGTGTATAGACTGTGGTAGATGTCATTGTTCTTGATCCTGTTCTATCTGATGTTACATGCTGCTCCACTGTATTTTATCCAATCAGCTTACATGTTTGTAGGGCCAAATGCACAGATGTCCCATACCACAGACAGGTATCAGACCACATTGTGTGGTGACCCAGTATATGTATGGTTAGTGTGTGAGTGGCACATATGAGGATGGTGTTGATCAGATAGTCCATATACTCTAATATTACGCTAGCTACCATATGTGGCTGTGGCTGTGTTCACATTGGTGGTGGTTATGCACTTTCACACAGGTGTCTGTTACTCTCTGCTGTGACATGCCTGTAGAGCCTGCTATATATACAGGTACATGTGTATTCCCCCATAAGAAATGTAGGCCAGTGTTGTGGCAGTCTGCCTGTAGCCTGCACAGTGCTTTGTTACATGCCTAGCAGCTTAGTGTACTTACCCAGTGTGATGTTATGTCCAGATACTTGCCAGATGTACTGCGGCCAGGCCACCATACCAGTCATGTTGTTGTATCTTTTTAGGGGTCGCCACAGCTGAACTCCGGTCCGCTAATGATTGGCAATAGATTTTTACGTACCAATTTGCCAAGCCTGACGCACAAACTTCAACGAAGCTATGCCCATTCACGCATGTCTCCACACAGAAGATGCTTTCACTGAGAATCGAACAGGACAACGTCTTACTGTGAGGCGACAATGCTACCGCAGCACCACCACTGCAGCTATCCACCATACCAGTCATGTATGTCAGACAAAGCAGTGGGATGCTGTACAGATGTATGTCACTAACTAGTGGGCAGTATGTGGCCATGTCACCTCTGTACCAGTGGTTAGTATGTGTCAAGATAGACAAGGGTGTGTGAATGCATGATCTATGTGGCAAATGTATACCAGTATTTACATGATATACCCATCTACATATCTGTTAACATCCACATTGTCAGGCTTGGTCCACATGTCTTACACTAAGGGGTTCTTTGTATACCTCTGGACTGACCAGAGTGTGTCAGACTGTCCACATTTATTGGCCATATCTCTGCTGTAGTCCACAGGATCATTACTGTGCTAGCAGTGGTACTGTACTATGATGTCCTTAGGATGTCTGTCAGTGGCAAATGGCGCACATGTTAAAAGCAGATGTGACCTCCCACACACAGTCTGTCTGTGAAGACAACCCCTATCACAGTAGCAATAGTCTACATATATACCTGCAATACATACCTGACATCCCCTTGCACTAAGAGTGTGGGACTACTGGGGCTGAGGTAGGGCTCCACTCCATGTTCAGGACATATGCTAAACATATATGTATACATACCTATCCATATATCTGCGTAGATATATACACATATACATATTGACATGCATAGATGGATATGTATATATTCATATATATATATATATATATATATATATATATATATATATATATATATATATATATATATACACACATATAAACACTCAGATATATACATATACACAGCAATATATGTCTAGACATATACAGATGGAGATACATATGCACATATACTTATGGATATCTACATATATATTGACAGTAATCGGTATATCAGAATAGATATATATGCACATATGGTTATAGATATCTACATATATATCTACATAAATAGACATATCTGTACACATAGGATGTGCATAGATATATACCTATATATACATATATCTATCTATCTATATATATATATATATATATATATATATATATATATATATATATATATATATATATATATATATATACATATATATATATATATATATATATATATATATATATATGTATATATATATATATATATACACATACGAAGAATATGTTGCATTATACAGATGTGTATACAGACATATGTATGAATATACATGTGTATGTACATGTAGACATATATCATATCAACCTATTATATGTATATATCCATATTCCTGTCATGTGTAAACCTCACAGTTCTGTATACTCTCCCAGAGTCTCTCACCGTATGTATCTGCTATGTGTACATTATGATAAAACAACATGTGTGATGCAACTGTCATATTAATAACAAGTACTACACAATTGTGGATGTAAAGCCAATTGATCAATATTAATTAAAATGTGTATTGACAGATATATTATAAAAACAACAGCTGTCTTCACAGTGATTATGGCGTAGTGGTTAAGTGTTGTGACTTCAGTGTACAGGGTTCTTGGTTCAAGACTTGCAATGGCTGTTCATTTTGTTGCTGGGCAGAACAAGGACTGTCGGATACAGAGTGCTTAAGGCAGTTTTGAGCAGCTTTAAGTTCATTTGCGTGGGTTTGAGCGAAGCTAAGTGGTGCTAAGTTATGGGTAAGCATACAGATGCTTACACAGTGTAGGCTTCGCTTACCAGTGCGCAAATCAGCTTTGCTATTATATTGCAGCAATGTTGATACCTGCTAAGCATGGCTTAGCCTGGGTAACCAGTTCACACCACCCAGTCTGATAACATAGCAGGGTAATGCCATGTACAATACATGCGCCTATGTGCTGTCATTACAGTAGCAAGGGGTGTGAGTGTCATGTGTGGGACACAGATGTATGAGGCCTGTACAGCACTGTTATCCATGTGAATGTGTTACATACAGGGGTAGTAGCCCAGGGTACGTGCTGTCACACTGGCATGTAATGTATCATGGCGGTACTTCTGTTAACAGTGCTTACCCAGGCAAGAATAGAGTGCTAAATGTAGTACTGACAACAGGCACACTTGCAGGCATAGCTGAACTCTGAGGCCTCTGTGTTGTATCCCTGGTGTGTGAGCTGTGTCACAGTATATAACCCCTACTGGGTAATGATCTGACATGTGGAATGTAACTGTAGACTACCGTCTGTAAAGCACATGATAGCGAGGGCTCCTGACATGTAGTTATGGCATACATATTGTTGTCAAAAATCTGTCAGTACATTCATCCTACTGCATAGCTACTTGCCAAGCTGATGACTGTCAGTCCCTGTACAGATGGCAGGTATCCAGCTGGGATATGTACAGGCATCCTAAGCTTGATTGACACTGACATGCCTGCCCAGCTGTGTAAGAACTGGCACATATTGGAGATAACACCCTGTACGCACCACATGCCATGGGTACCTCCACTACATTGCCACAGTCAACAGAACATGCTTGGTTACAGGTCTCCATCACAGACACTAACCATGTGTTGTAATGCATATTACATGCATGTCAACTTGATTACCTCAGTGGCCATGTGCAGGAGGCACCTGGAGGAATGGCTGATGCATGTCACTCTCACCCTGAGGGTCATCACAGTATTGTCTGTCAATAGATTGCCTGCTGCCACATGGCAGGTGACAGGATACCACTTTACACACAACCTCTACACAACCCATCTTTCATTGGGGAATAGCTAGGTACACAGCTATGACCACTTGCAGCGATGCAGCCCAGTACTGACACATGTGTATGTATAGCAGTGTCTGTGTGTTAGCACACCTGTACATGGGAATTCCATGAGGCCTTCACAACCACCACAACACCCATTGTCATAGCCAGTTGTGGCTGCTGCTGTATGGGACATTACATGTACTCTGTTAAGCTCTTTTCCATATTGGCTAGATGAGCCTTGCAGTACCAGCCCAACAGTGTTGTACAAACGGGTTGATAGGCATGGGATACCCATTGTGTTCTGGCAAGTTTATGTGTGCATGTCTGTTTATCTGTATGGTACAGCATCCCGAGGCCACATACTCCTATTACAATACCCACTGCCACACAGTAGTACAGGTAATGTTGTTGCTGCCCATAGGTGATGCATGACAATGCAACACCCTACTATGTGTGTGGCATGTGCATTAGATGCATATCCCTGTAGTACCACTGTTGGGATCTACAATGGATTGTATTGCAGTCATGGCCAATGTGTGATGGTGGGTATGTCAGAGTGTCAGCATGGGTTTCAGGGAGCACAATATCCACTGGGGGATGTGGGTGCTGTGTGCACTGTCATCACACCAAGGTATACCCAGTACATGTCCCATGTACCACATTATGGTTACCACTGCCACCATCAACCATACAGGTAACTGATACCACAATCCAGGCCAGTTATGCATGTGTTGTGTACAGCCTACCTGTAACACATTGGACACACGGTGTAGTTAGTTAGCAGCGATAGGCCCAGGTGTCTCAGATGTGTTTCTGCCTGTTATGTGTCTGTTAATGTGTATATGAAGGTATGTCAAACTATGTATTGTCCATACACACCCGTTACATCCCCCATTAACATACTGTACATGCCTGGGGATGTTCTGCATGTAACATGTAACCTGAAACACACCTTACCCTAAATGCTGTGTGGTGTGTGAAATGGAAGCCACACACTTCAGTAACACTACATACCTAGGTAGGGGTCTAGTCTCACTGTTGCCAAGTAAGAGTGTGCATGTACGTGGATGGGTCTACATCAGGTTGCAGATTATACATGCCCCAGCAGGTCACCTGTCCATATGGCAGAGGCAATAACTGTTATACAAACCTGTGACATGTGTTCAACTGTACCCCAGATATGTCACAGCCATGGTGTCACCACAGTGCCATATCCCATTGTGGAATATGACTGCAGACCATCCTCCTGCTGACACATGTACACCTACAACACAAATGGATAATATTATAGAGACCACAATCAACCGGTGTTACTAACAGCTGTAATGCATTATTGCTGGATGGCTATACTACCTGATATATATGCATTACACTTTACTCCTTACATGTTACACTGCAGTACTGTGGTACACTGTAGTACAGTCACCATGTGCATCAGAACCATATTAGCCTGTTCCTGCATCAGTGGTATGGATGACAGGGATGTGGCACAGGTATCATCATATGAACAGGGTGTGTTGGTTTGCCAGAGGCTGAGGGTGGGCCATACATTTGACACCATATGTGTGGGTGAGGGGTGTACTGAGGTGAACTGGGCATGGTGATGTGGTGTGTGTAGGTATGGGGTTGCCCTAGGTGTGTTTGTATAGTGTGTGGGTATGCATGCACACAGTTCTGCCATGTGGCTGACCTACACAGGTGTTTATGGACAGCTGCACACCATATCTGGCAGGGTGTGCAGTTCACTGCCTCCGGCCATGGACACATGGACTGTGCCTGCCAGGGGTTCCATGGGCACATCCAGGTACAGGCCTCGATGTGCTACTCTCACCTGATGATGAGAAATGTCTGGGACTGGCCAGAAACATGTGCTCTTGGCCTGCTGTGGTGTAGTGTGGACAGCACTCCCTGCAGTGCTGGGGCTGGTACTGCCACTACGGGAGCCCCTTGGTGTCCTAGCATGTCCACGTTGACTGCCAGCTGTTGGCGTTGCTGGCTTACATCCACACAGCCATTACAGCACTCCCACCACATGTTCAAGCACAGACAGACCATGGTAAATGAGGACAATCATCTCACCAGACCATCTATCCATGAACTCAGTTAACGCATGGATGGCACCTGCCAGTTCACAGGCGTTGTCACTTGCAGATGTGAGAGGAGCCCTCTGCAGCCTCAGGCCCTGTCTGGTGTAAAGTTCTATATGTGTCTGTGCCGCCATGACAGCCTGAAACCAGCTGTGTCGCATCTGCCAGGGGCATGATGACCAGTGGCACTGCCACGAGCACCCTGGGACATCTGCTTATGAGATGCCCTGCCGCACATCTGGCTATTCCTGCTGCAACCAGGCACAGTAGGCATGGTTGCCACACTTACCTGTGCACTGCCACTGAATGCCAGCTGTACCTCTGCTATGGCCACTGGTGATGGGGTATGTATAGGCACTGAAACTGTGTGCAGGGTTGGGGTGGCTAAAAGGGGTTGTCAAATGTTGGTATTGTTTTGGCCCCTGACAACCCCACCTGTGCCTCAACAGTACTATCATCATCTTTGGTGTCTGTATGGACAACAACATCAGATTGCATGCAGGTGGGACCCTGACCCACCTTGCCACCTGTGGGGGAAAACAATAAACACACTTTAAAACCTGTATAGCATTGCATAATAGTACACACACACACACACACACACACACACACACACACACACACACACACACACACACACACACACACACACACACACACACACACACACACACACACACACACACACACACACACACACACACCACTGTAATATCTACCTGTCCGTGACTTTACAGACAGTCACAAGAATATTTCTATGTGTTCCCCATCCTGCATCACACTTGGTAACATACACACATTGATACCACCCATTAACATATCAGTCCTCTAAATGCCTAGATAAGTGATCACAGCACAAGACCTGTTACCACATTACCTGCCTGACCTGTGTGTAGTGGTTTTAGATGGCCTCACTGCTGTCATTTAGTGTTCACCCTGTGTATGTCTGGACATCATGAGCATGGTTCCTATATGTGTGGGCTACTATGTTCACTCCATAATATCACACACTGGAGTGTCATGTGTATGTATTGCTAAGTACAAGCCAGATATGCTGCTCAGTTAGCCTATCATGTGACAGCTGTAATATATGGATACACTCCCTGGTGCTGAATAGTACTTCCCCAATGCATCTGTAGTGCTGCATATGTGGGTTGTCAGTCACCTCTCTGCTGAATGCGATATTAAGGGTATACCTGGTATCTACCTTCCCTCTCAATGCCTATTCCATGCTACAGACCTTTTTATACTATTAGCTATCATGTTATTACATATATGAAAATTATTCCTGGTGTGTAATGTGGCAGTCCATGTCTACGTACTGCACTATCCCAAAGGGAGATACTACTGTATAAACAACCCCACAATCACACATGTGCATACATGGCCACCTACACAAACACACACACATGCACACACACATCCTACATGCATCAACCACCCTCCACTTCACCAGAGTGACCCTACAGACAGACTAACTAGTCGCCAGGATGCACACACACACATACATATAGGTGAGGTTGCACAATGATAGTACTCACAGTCCTCCTATTACCCATCTGTCAACATGCGTAACATATGCTGCACAACAGCATGCAGTGCAGCTATAGTAAATCCATGCTAGCAACAGTATACATGTGTGTGATGCATATGCTGTGTCACTAGGTGATGCCCCTTCCCCTGGATACCACTACACCCATGTACACAGTATTGCTGTGCACCTGTTCTGCACCTTCCATGCACTGTGCAACAAAACTCACAGGTGTACAACCCATTGCTAAATGTGTAGTACTGTGTCAGTTATTTCAGCTTTAATGCTCACAGCCACTATGTTTTTCAGCAACACATACCTAGGATGATATGTGGACAGATGCCATTTGTGAATGCCTGATGTCTGATTTATAGCTCTCAACATAAGAGCATACCATGGCTATGAGGGGTGTACACACCCTTATTGATATGATGTACATATGAGGGGTGTACACACCCTTATTGATATGATGCACCCATCCTTGATCTGCCATGGGACCACATCACTGCATATCTTTACAGTACATGAGCCCAATATGTGACATATGTCTTGTACTTTCACATGCAGTGTCTACGGAATGTGTTAGGTGTGTGGATGCTAACCGCGATGCATATACTCCGTGTGGGCATATGTGTGCACACCCTTATCATGACAATTTGTTGCACCTATTGTTATGTGTACTACACTACTCCTGGCAGGGGTATACTAGCATGGGCTATCTGCATTTGCCAGTTACTGTTTAGTCTGTCCTACAATGTCCCCCTAATCTGCATGATTGCAAGGTCTACTCATGTGTACATCACTTGGTGTTCACACACTGCTGACACTGTTGCTGTGGGGGTAGGGTTATGTCTGCCACAGTTCCTGAACCTGACTATGTGCAAATGCAGTCATTCTTAGCATCCTTAGGATCCATGCTGCAGTGCACTGGTGTGTCATGCTGACACCTCCCACCTTCAGCCTTTCTGCAGATGCATGACAAGGAAGGCCTACACATGTGTGTCACTTTGCAGTGTCCCATACATTGAACACCACATGTTACAGCCTAGTCCCAGCTGATAATGTGGACCACAGTAATATCTTATGCCATTGTGTAACTCTGTAACAGTTTCCATTGTCCTACAGGTATATACATCAGTGTTGCTCCAAACATGTCCCTACTATAGGCCATGTCTCCCACCATTATGTTACTCTTTGTGGACACATTCCACAATGACAGGATGTTAGTTATCTTGCAGGTGTCTGACATACCCTTCCAATACCCTATCATGGTCACCACTGTGATACCATGCATTTAACAGCAACAATACATGCACATGTACAGCATGCATTCTGGGTAGGTGTGTTAGATGTGTGCATGGAATATACCATAGCCATTACATGCCCAGAGTATTGGCAAGCATCTACATAAACCATACTCACTAGCTACAGGCTGCTGCCTTGGTGGTATACCAGAGAGACCTACATAAGAGGGTGAGAGATGCAAAATTAGTGGTCACACCTGTGACATTGCTACAGGGTGGGTGCAGCATTACAATACATCAACAGTAAATGTTTACAATAATACCATGTATGCACATCTCTTTATCACTACTATGCAGCACCAACCTATATCTATGACGTTTCAGATATGCATGCTCTACCTGTACAGATATGGATGTACTGATGTGCCCTTTGGCCTTACCTGCATGCTCCTCAGCCAGTGTGTGGGTAGCACCCACCTCCACAAAGGTGTCTGCCGGTTGGTGACTATGTAGATGGGCAGGTGCCACAAGGCTGGCTAGGAGCTCCTCCAAAGGTGTCAGAGGAGATGGATGGCATGGCCCCCCTGTAGCAAGGTTATCACCCCCAGACTGCAGCAGCACACCGACGGGACCTGCTCATAATTGCAGTAGGTCATTCCACAGAGCGGTCCACTCTTGCTGATCATGGGCAGCCCGGCCAAACAAGACAGGGTAGTGCTGTATGATGTGGTTTACCTGAATGTCGTTTTCAGCTGCTGAGTATGCCGGAAGCCTTCTATGGGACATCTTGGCTGAAAGACATAAAGATGGACACAGGTGCGAGCAAGTCATGAAGCAAGGTAACCACAGTTCTTAATACACATCACTGTCACCCCCCACCGTATCAGCGACAACAAACTGTACACACAACTCAATAGGTATGGCTACAGCATACCTACCAGTGGGGCAGATATTGTCTTGTACGACACTTTGTGTAAAGTGTTTGCAGCCATGTTCACTGTGTGGACACTATCATTGCTGGCCTGTTACAGACTATTCACCTGCATCCCGTTGTCAGGGCCACGATGGTCCATATATGCCTGTGGTATGCTTGATATGTGGGTGCTGCACATCTGACATTCTGTGTTATTGGGGTTATCTATGCATGCTGTTGGACATGTTCTGGGATTGTGTAGACTATTACTACTGATATATGTTCTATAACAGTGACACAATAGCATGTATATGTACTATTGGCCAGCAGAACCACCTTTCCAAACTCATCTGCCCATGTTACCAGGCGACATCACATGTGTGACCCACCCTGGGGCCTCCTCATGTACTGGTCAAGCAATACCTTCAGGTGGAACCAACTCAGGAGATGTTGTCCCCCCCAAGGGGCACACACAGACATATTCATGTTCCTCGTGGTCAGGTTCAGGGTCTGTTATATAACGGTCTCCACAGACATGTGGGATGTGCTACATCACCTCAAGACACCCAGTACACATTCACAGGGCCCAAATGGTCCTCCTGCTCAGCTTCCAGGCCAGGCACCTTTGGGATGTGGATTGCTGTTGTGAGTAGCAGTGGGTGGGATGCTTATTCCCATTGTGTCCATATTGGGGCCCATGGGGCATCCACATCACAGACCACACACACCATCCAGGGTGGTTACCCACCAAGTGTGTCACATACCACCCCTGTAGGCTGTCCTCTATATCTACCGACCCTGACCACCTTCACAATTAAACCTGCCATACTTCCCCATATTCCCATTCCATACTTCACAGACAAGGGCAATGTGGTCCCGACAAGGGTATACATGTGACATACCCGTCCATGTTGCACACACTGACAGCTGTAGACATGTGTGTGTATTGCTATGTGTGCTGTTTCCTCGGACATAGCATGCAACACTGTGGTGGTAATATAGTGGACATGTATTTACATACATATATGTTTGTGTGTGTGTTTGCATATATGTAGACGTGCATATAGGTATATATCTATATATGTGTAGATATATATATGATGTATATATGTGCTGATATATATATATATATATATATATATATATATATATATATATATGCTCATATATATGTTTACGCATGGGTATCTGTATATTTGTGGACATACATGTATATATATATATATATATATATATATATATATATATATATATATATATATATATATATATATATATATATATATACACACATATGCATACCTATATATTGGGTACATTCAGACATCAGGTCCACAATCTCACAACACCTTCCTGCACAGCCTTGCTACAACACAGACAGATACCTTATATGGACACAGCCTGACATTAGGGGGCTATATGTAGGGCCAGATTGCAGGTAACCTTATTACACACCTATGGCATTCCTGCATGCTACAATACAGGTTAACCTGAGTATCCTGCAAGTGGTGGGCTGTGGATCCCACGTGTCCATAATTATGGGATTACTTCCACCACCAGCTATTGGCCACAGTAATATACATACTTCCCATTACACAACACCAACTATGATGGCTTACATCTTATCAGTCAGTAATGCTCTGCACAGATGACGGGTATGGCCCAATACTCACAGGGACAGACTCTATTGTCCTTAACAGTTGTTCCGCTGAACATCATTACAACAACACTTGAAGGCACATATAAATCATTCCACATCATCTATCCCATTATTATGGACCAAGTACTATGGTCAATTACATGCATATATACTTCACATACCTGTTCTAGGAATGAAATCTCTTCTGAATGGTTTGCTTGATGGGCTTTTTTTTTTTTTTGTGTGCCTTACACGTACTCTCTTGCTCTCTCTCTGTCGGTGTCTCTACAGTAAATGGATTGAGCTGCTTTGAATAGATTGCAGCATGGCTTTTGTAGGTGATGCACATGATGAGGTGATGGCATCTGCACCAGTCAGTGTCCTCCACTTGCTACTTGCATGCAGCATGCTGTATAGTACTTCCAAGTACCACTGTCATGGCAACCAGCTACTATAAATCCCTACTTCATGTGGAAGTGATTCCTTTACCTTTCCTGTATGGTGGATATCCTTCCTGTGTGTGGGCAGCAGTGTTACATACAGCAGATAGCAATACCTCTTAGAGGAGAACCTGCCCACTCAGGCCAGCTACATATTTGTAGGAGGTTCAAGAACTACAGAGTGTGAGTAGCGTTGTTGTATGCATTGTATAGCACCAGTATTACAGGGTTTGTGTGTATATACTAGTTTAACTTGGAATGCAGTCTGTCTGCATAGCTCTCAACTGTTGGTCTATCCACTTGATGGCCAGAGGTGTGCCTATTATGTTATGTCTGTCCACCACACAGGTCTTGTGTCAGATTTATCACTGGCAGTGTGTGTGTTGAGTGCTATCAGTACATGACTACACCCATTTCTGTTTCTAACTTCATATTCCTGACTAAGGGTAGATTGCAGACTATCCTGTAACACCAGCAACTTGCTTAGTGTATGACAACAGTATTTCACATATGGGCCTGTGTTCCAGCCTCTGTCCTCCAAATACATACCAGGATTTGTACATATGACATGCTGTCAGGGGTTGTTATGTAGTGGGCTGTGAGTATGTCATGCTGGCATTCCTGCCATCTGTCCACTGCTGTTGTGGCCCCCACACATATTGTGGGGTTGGGTCCATATATGTGTGGGCTTCACCTACACAATACATGTGTGCCCTTATGCACTCCAGAGGCCAGTGTATGTAACAGTGGTATATGGCCCTGTATTATTCAGTCTATGGGGTGGATGCACCATAACTAACCTAGGCTGTTACAACATGTGGGGCATCAGGGGTAAGCTGCTGTAAAGTATCTGGATGTACATTACCATTCAATTCACCTTAGGTAAATGCAGGCCTACTGCTTCCTGCTATACAGACTGTTCTGTTTGTCAGTGTGATTGTGATGCTGTCAGTTATACCTTGTTATGTAACAGATACATCCTATTGTATCAGCTGAGGTCTGTACCCCTTAGGGATTGAGTACAGAGTGTAGATAGAGGCTGCTGGACTATACAGCTGCATTATTAACTGTTATTGATTGGTATCCTGTGGCCCAGTTTGTCATTACTATTGTACAACTTGAAGGCCTCGACCTGGACAGCAACATATGTAATCCTTTCCAGACTACTGTATTAATATAACTGTTTCATAGTTGCATTACTCTGTTTATATGTATTTCAGTGACTAAACAGCTATATGACATGGCATATACAACTGTAATAGTACACAAGTAAAGCTTTCCCCTGTATGCAATCTTGTGTGTGGTGTTATATCTTTTGACCCTTCTGTGGGTATATGTTGCAGGCAACAATTTTCATTTGTATGATACAGTGTCCAGCTGGTAAGGTGGCAACTGTAGGCATAGTGGCTGTTGCGTATTGTGTGCACCTTCTACATATGTATCTTCATATACATATCTCTGTGCTGAAATCATACAGGTGGGATGGAGTACTGTTAACATCTTGTGCACGTGTTGTGTCAGGTCCTAGTTATGGGATCTGCAACAGTTGGTATTGTATTGCAGGGCAGACGTGTTTGGCTGTGGTGGGATATCTATACTTACAAGACATATGTTGTTTGGGCCCCCTCACCCCCATTAACGGTGCATGTGGACATATATGTTTTTGTTGTGTTCCCTTTTATATCTATAGATGTATGTCTGTATATACCTATATATATATATGTATATATATATATATATTTATGCTTATATATATATATATATATATATATATATATATATATATATATATATATATATATATATATATATATATATATATATATATATATTGCTGTAGATATATATATAGACATATAGATGTAGACTTATAGATGTAGACCATATATATCTACAGATGCATACATATGTATGTATATATGTATACATGTTTACAATTTGTACAAATAGTTCTTAAATATTATAAACATTTTAGATTTTAGGTAATTATTTAAATCATATTACTTAAGGAGTTCTTATAGAGTTTTTCATGATAGATTTTTTTATGATATTTTCATGGTTTTTGCAACCTGACAGGGGTGATTTTATTGGTACACATTGTTTTAAATGTAAATTAAAAGTGAATTGGTTAATTGGGGTGGGTATTTAAATGGCTGGATGAGTGTACTAAATTATTCTGATGAAGCCTCTGTAGTGGAGAGGAAAGCGCTTAATGTGAATAAAGTGTGGTGGTTCATCCGGAAGTGGTTGTCTTCTTGCTGGATATTTCTACTGTTTTTTTGCCTTTCCATTTTCTAGGTTAACAGACAAGACAAACAAGATGCATACAGGGGCGGTATATGACACATGTGGGGGGTAAACACCTTGATGGGGAGGGGTGTTGGGAAATCGAAAGCCCATGAACTCCCTAGTGGAAACAGTGGGACTGAGATTCCCACCCATGGGCATTCACCACTGCACCTTCCCAGCCCCGAGGGTGGCTGTGCTGGGGGCTGAGTCAGAGAGCTAGGCCAACCCTCTAGTCACAACACGCGGCCGTCGAGCTGGCATAACAGATCTCCAAACTGCTGATTGAGCTCACTACGCACCATGACCCGGACTTGGCGATGGGTGACAGGTTCCTATCCGCACCTGCTCCCGGGGTAGGGCAAGCCCCATCCCCTGAGGGAGTTCCACCTGAAGGTGGTACATGACCAACGGATGAGGAGGTCCCGGGTTGGGCCGCAGATGTGCTGGTGCCTGGTGCCACGGCCAGTTGAGGTGGGACAGGTGAGTCCACTGGGATATGGTGTTTATGGTTTATCAACATATGTGGGTTATTAATAGTAAATACATTCCGGGATTAGGTAAAGCAGCATGCATAGATATTCCAATTAACTCAGACACCAAATATGGAACAGTTGCATAGCAAATGGAACACATGCATATACGGGACCACAGTGGTAATAACAACAACATGCAGGTACATTGATGGCACCATGCCACCAATGTTGGGGTATTTCAACATAGCACATGCTTAGATACAGATTTAAATAATTATCAAACAATAGGACATATGTCCCAACATGACAGTGAAGTTGTCACATACCAATTGAGGTGGGTATTTAATGTATTGTTGGAGATATGGTGGGGGGAGAGAAAGATGTCAATTAACAACTAGTATATTCCTGTGGTTCGGATTACTTTCCTAGTCAGTGCTGTTATCTGTACCTTACAAGTATTACTACACTATCCTATTGCCTTAGTTTGGATGGTGATATGGCTGTCGACATCTATATACATGAACTGGTTTTACCTGCAGTATACACCTCTTACCTGGTATACCTGTGGAGGAATTGTTTGTTAACATTAACTGTTTCTACGAATACTCCCAGATTCCAAGTTGATGTTATGCACATACCTGTCCATCTCTTTTTGCACAGACTCTGGCCATGTCTTGACCACATGCAGGTGAACCGGGACATATGTAGACTATTTTCCTCTTCAACCTTTAGTGACTTACAACACTCTTATACAGGATTTCCTAAACAGTTATATTATGTACCACAGTGTGGGTGACAGTGATCAGTGATACCTTATTATTCAGAGCAACTGCAACACTCACAATGCCATACAATGCCAGAGTAAACAGTACCAGTACAGGGTATCAAGCTTTTATTTCTCTGTGCAGTGCTCATATCTGACATACCTGTGGGAGCAATGTTTGTTAGCACTACATGACTGTTGCCACACAAAGTACCAGTTTTACATTAGTATTATGCACTTACATCTGACTCTGTTACTGTACACACTCTGGTCACAGCTTGACAACATGGGGGTGTAGATGGGACATACTTGGCTTATTACTCTAATAACAGTTTGGGGAGTTGCTAGATTGACTGGTTTGTTCTTATGGATGGGTGACAGTCAGTTGTATTGCTTGTTTGCAGCCTATACATCTGGAATCACCCCATTGATTTCCCAGGGGGACACAGTGACAGGCAGCAGATATGGGCCAATATACTGGACATATCTGTACAGTTGTGAGGTATGATTCTGTATGCAGACTACTACCACTCCCTGGATTCAAGCCATGGCTGTGTTTGCTAAAAATGCAACAGGTCACATCTCAGTTGCATGTGTTTTTCGGATTTTGTTGTTTGTCTTTTCACTATTTTCTGTCTATGTCTCTCTCATTTGTACTAAATGACCTCTGGGGATTACACCAGTCATATACAGACATTCCTACACATTCTATTTATGTTGCACAGTGTGGGTAACAGTGCTTAATACCACAGTACTATTAAGTGATTGTAAATCTACATTACCATATGATACCAGAGTATACACATGCAGTCCAGCAGTTAGACCTTTATTTTCAGGCTATTATGCTTTTATTTACATACAAACTATATGTGACTCTTCCTGCCATATTCTCCGATGTATATAGTACTTGCCTTAAACAATACAGGTTTTATACTGGCAGTTAACTTTCTAGTACTTTTAGATTTAATTCCTATGACAGTACATGCAAGAGTATTACTAACCTGCTTCGCATTGCAACCTCTCCAGGTGACATCCATGGCCCTCCTGGTTAGCGGCCTGCTCACTTGCCACTGTGAAGGACATAAAAGCCATACCTATCCATAATATACATGAGCTGGCAATTATTAAACAGGTGGTGGACTGATACTTACATACAGCTGGGACAACCCCTGTCTCCTGGCCTCTTTGATCCACTGATCCAAGAGATCCCCTTTCACTGCTTCAGGTCGGCATAGTGATGCCTGACCTGTTCACCAGTTCGGAGTATGCCAGTGGCAGTGGTGAAGTCACGGGTGAGATGATCCCAGGCTTCTGCCTTATATTGGGATCCCTTGTACTGGCCCTGCAGCAGTCTCTGCTCATGGTCTTTGAAAAGAAGTCCTGCCATGACTCTGGACTTCTGGATGCCCCAGCGTTGCCACCAAAAGTGCACTCCATCTCCCCTTCCAGACATGGCACCCGCAAGGGGAAGCTACAAGTTATGAGATGTATTTCTGCCTGTTGGGTTTAAGTGGGGCTGAATTCCTGCAGTTTTCCGTGATTAGATAGTTTTGAAAAGGCTAAGCTATGGGCAAACCTGCTTACCTAAGGTTGGCATTGTTTAAAGGGGTACACCACTGGGCAAATTGAGTTAGCTGGCCTATTCATTGCTTACACTTACTAAGCTGGCCTGTGCAATGCTTAGCGTTGCTTAATATTTACTTTGCATTATATTTGCTTTTTGGCATTGATTTATTATTCATTACATCTTATATATATGTCTGGTAGCCATGATTCATGTGTATGCACACTGTATGGGGTCCTTGTGTTTAATAGGGGACTTCAACACCCTATTACAATTACACCTCACATCTGGGCTTACTTCTGTATTCCAGTTCACATATTTATGTTATGTAGTAGGTTATAGAACATATGACTGCATACTGATTCATTTCACATGTTCAGTTTGATTTTACTGTAGTGAGGATTTGCTTGGTAATGCTTCAGTCTTATGTACTGCTGTGATGTCTTGGTGGTTAACTGCTTTGATTATAGTATATAGGGTCCTGGATTCAAGACCTGCAAGGCTGTTTATTTTGTTGCTGGTCAGAACAGCGGCTGTTAGATACAGAGTGATTAAGGCACTTTTAAGCACTTGTAAGAGAGTTTGCGTGGGTTTGTCTGAGGGTAAGCTATGCTAACCTTTGGTTAAATATGCTTAGAGAGAGTTAGCTTCCATACTGCGTAACCTGTGTGCACATTGCTTATCCCTGTGCAAATGGGCTTAAACCCACTTACTGGTGCTTACATATGCTTACTCCTGCTTACTACTGCTTAATAGTGCTTACACTTGCTTACTAGTGCTTACATATGCTTACTCTTGCTTATTACTGCTTAATAGTGCTTACACTTTCTTACTAGTGCTTACACCCACTTACCACTGCACTAATTTAGACAGTAATGTCTAATGGTTCTTGGGAAGGTGGGGGATTTGGAAGCTGTATGGAGTTATCATTCATTACACATTTTACTTTTCATTTGTATCCCTGATTCCTGTGTACATGTACTGTATGGGGCACATAGGATTATCTGTGGACTTTGCAACATTATGACACTGACACCTCATATCTGCATTTAATGCAGTACTGCAGTTCAAAAATATATGTTATTTAGTAGGTTATGCAACTAAAAATATTGATCATAATGTGATTTGACATGGAAAATGGAATGTGCTGCAGTGGGACTCGAATGGGGAATGACTGCTCGTAAGGTAATGGTCTGCCCATTACACTATTGCTATACTGCTTCATTTGCATATATCTTTCTTTTTATCCTCTTCTGCCATTTAAGCTGCATTAACCGTAGCTAAGTGATGGTCAAACCCATGCACCTATGGTTAAATTTAATCTGTTTCATAAAAAAAAGTATATTTATATTTTTTGTGTTAACTATTGCTCTTGTACACATGGGGGGATGTTGCTGGGGGTATGCTTACACCTATGAGTGGTCTTGCTCATTCTTTTAGGGCTTTCTGCTGTTCTTCATTGCAGGGGTGTGCATATTCTGAGAGCTCTTCTCTCAGACATGCCCCCTGCACTCTTACACACTCCGTGTAAGATTAGGAGCTCAGGCAGCGCTCCTTCATTAATATGCATTTCAACAAACTAATGTTACTACAAGTTTATACACCAACAGAAGCTGCCACAGATACTGAAAAGGAAGAATTTTATAAACAGCTGCAAGATGTAGTGACCTCAGTTCCCAGCTATGACCTTAGAATTGTGGTGGGTGATTTCAGTACTCAAATCAGAAGCAACAGAGAGGGATTTGAAAATGTCATTGGCTCCAATGCTTTAGGAAACAGAATGGATAATGGTTGTAGATTACCTCGGTTCTGTAGTGACAAACACCTTAAAGCTGGGTGCAGCATATTCGAACACAAAGATATTCATAAGACAATATGGCATTTACCAACGAATGCATGGTGAATCAGATTGATCACATTTGCTTATCTCATTGATGGGCGTGTATGCTTCAAGATGTCAGAGTACAACAGGGAACTGATGTCACTTCTGATCATTACCTTGTGCTCATGTCAATAAAAATAAAACTTAAGAACTGAAAGAAAAAGCCAGTATCTCCTCGATTTAACACCGGCACATTGATGTCACCTAACTTGCAAACCAGATACATCAAGGTCCAAAACTGATTCTGTACCCAACAGAGTGCAGATGTAGACAGTGAACAGCAATGGGAACAGTTCAAGACAATAATCAAAGAGAGCACAGGAGCAATAATTGGGTATAAGCGAGGCAAAAGAAAAGAAGTGCAGATAACTGTTACAGCTTGTAAAGCCATTGATGCACGATGTCATTGCAAACGAAGACATGAGAAGGCATGTCAAACTGGTGAATCATTATACACTGTGATTGAAGAATATAAACAGAAAGATAAACTGGTCAAAAATGTGCAAGAATGTCAAAATGTTATGGGTTGAGAAACTGGCAACTGAGGCAGAAGCAGTGGGAGTGTCTGGAAATTCCAGGGCATTATATTGCATTGTCAAAGAACTTATGGAGGAAAATAGAGAGAGACCACCTATTAGATTAGCATATGGAAACACTGCAAAAAACACAAGAGGAACAATTAAAGAGATAGCATGAGCATTTTGAATATGTGCTAAACTGCCCCACACCAGATAATCTGCAGGACTTTGGCAATGATGGCCAAGTGTTAACAATGATTCTGGATGTGAACTTGGCAGACATAGCCAAACTAAAAAATGGAAAAGCTCCTGGAACAGACCAGATACAATCAGTTGCTAAAGTATGATACGTCTTCAGAAGAATATTTTAAATGTCTCTTGAACAACATATGGACTCAAGAAAAGGCACTCAATAAGTGGAAAAATGGCATCATCATCCCTCTGCTAAAAAAGGGAGATCTTAGCGGCTGCACAAATTGATGTGGAATCACATTGTTGTCAGTCTCGGGCAAAGTTTTCATCAATGTATTACTGAATAGACTGAAAGGAACAGTTGATGGCAAACTTAGACAAGAACAGGCTGGATTTAGATCAGGTTAATCCTGCACTGACCAGATATTTGCACTAAGACAAATTACAGAATAAAAAATACAACAGCTTGGAAGAAACCAGTCACTGTCAACTTTGTGGAGATCAAAAAAGCCTTTGACTGCATACATAGACCATCACTATGGAACATCTTGGCAGAATGTGGGATTCCTCCATAATTCATTACACTCTTTAAGAGTCTGTATCAAGACAATAAGTGCACAGTTCAGGTGAATAATGAGTACAGTCACTGGTTTGTGGAGATGTATACCATCTCCCTTATTATTTGAAATAGTTATTGATTGGGTTATGCAGAAAGCATTTCATTTAAACTCAGTGGGACTAGAATGGGTCATTGACAACAAGCTATGTTACTTGGACTTTGCCGATGACATAGGTTTAATTGATACAGCATGGAGTGGAATGCAGACAATGACCATACCAGTGGAGAAACAGAGTGGAAAAGTAGGCCTCAAAATGAATCTTGACAAATGCAAAACATTGGTCAGTGAAGCATGGAATGACAACAAAGACATAACATCTTCTACCTTGGCAATTTCATCTCTCATACAGGTAAATGTGACAAACAAGTGCTGGTTAGACTTGGAAAGGCGAGTGCAGCATTCAAAAGACTATTCAAAATCTGGAGAACAAAAAACTGGCACTGTTCACAAAGGTGAAGCTAAACCAAGCACTGGTGCTATCTATATTCTTATATGGCATTGAGCTATGGCCAGTCACAGCATCAGCCATGAGAAAACTTGAGGCTGCTCATCATAAATGGTTAAGACACATTTTGGTAATATCAAGGAAGGACAAAGTAAAAAAAAAAAGAGAATATCAGAGAAAAATGGAACAATGGAAACTTGAAAATATCATTATGGAAAGAAAGCTACTTTGGTTTGGTCATGTTAACCACATGGATACTAGCAGAATTCCAATACAAGCCTTCAACTGGGAAACAGTTGGATACAAGAGAAGAGGTGGCAGATCTCGACAAAACTGGAAAAGAGTTGTAACGAGAAACCTCAGTCACATGAGTATCACTTGTGAGGAAGCTAAAGAAGTGGCAGCTGATAGGACACAGTGGAGTCAACTTGTGGCCCAATGCATCATCGATGTGGGGTGAATCAATGACCCATGCCTAAAATTTCTCTTTTCAATAGGTAGGTGGGAAAGTGCCAGTATCTTATTTTTACTTCATTACCCTGCATTTTTATCTTATTTTTTATTGGTGCATGATCAGAAATGGTTACTTGATGTGTGTTGAAGCTTTCAATTAAATGTACATGTTCCTGTGAAATATAATTTCTGTCTAGTCTAGCCCAGTTATTGTACCTTGAGGAATACTATGTAAAGTATGTTTGAGTTCCTTCTACTGAATTCACAGCTTCCAATATTTTCATACATTTCTTCAGAAATATATCCTCTTTTGTTATATTGTCCCCTCTAGGCACATGAAACATCTTTACTATTGTAAATCAAAGTCCAGCCCCCAGCTATAAATAATTTTCCATGCTGAAAGCTGATTATTTCTCCAAGAATCTTCTTAAGCTCTAGAACAGCAGTTTTCTGTGGAGTACAAATACATGCCCTTATAATCCTCCTCCCTTGCCAATAGTCCCTTGCTACCACAAATCTAACATTTTTGTCTTTTTTCCCTCATCTATCACTATTGGAGCCCCTCTAGCAATTGTTATGATTATTCCCCTTTTTCCTGTGTCCCTGATAGTCTGCTGAAGATCCCTTCTGGAATTCTATCTTTGTCAAATTCACATACTCATTTCTTTCCAAATGTCTTTCCTGCAACATTACTATTTGCACTCTGTATTTCTTAATATAATTCAGTGATCTTTCTTTTTTATCTCTTCCTGTAAGGCAATCCATGTTCCAGGATAATATGGACAGCATAGCCAGCATGATAAAAAGCTATTGCTCCCACCTGTTATACATGACAGTTTTTTTTTAATCTGCATTCCCGACTTTTGTGTTACATGCATATACTAATATTTGGCTGGCTGATCTTTTGTACAGTTGTTTCTTTGCATCTCCATTTGAACCCATGTCACATTTTTCAAGACTTTTTGTTTTAATGAAAACACTCAAAAAAAAAACTAAATATAAAACACTCCACCCCCTACTAACTTGAACCCCCCCCCAGAAGAATGTACATCTTCAAAACATAATGTTTAACCCTCCAGAAGGCAACTATTACCCAAAATTGATGGCTGCACCTCCAGGTATTATCTAACTTAAAATTAAGTTTACCCATATTAAAGCACATGGTACAGCCTGTGCTCCCACTTAGACTGATTGCTGTCTGTTCCTTTCTTATCTCTCTTCCCCTCCCAGATATGAAAAATGGCGAGTATGCTTTCAGAAAACATTGTTTAACCCTAAGAAAAAAATGCACTGGATATGTTTTAATAAAACTAAATTGTACACTGTTCTTTTGGCTGCATTAAAATATTAAAGCTGCTAGAGAGTTTGTTAACTCTTATTCACCTCCCATAATTTCAGACTTATTTTTTTTCACTGAACTGCTTGCCATTGTACCTTTAAATTTTTCATTTCCCTCAACAAAGAATAGTCAGAATTCACATGATTAACCGCTTGTACCTGCAGACAGCTTGTCTCCATAGAAATTTACTCAGCAATTAGTCTTTGTAAATTTAATTCAGAAAATAATGCACCACTGGCCTCAGCAGCACGTATCTTGACTCCTCTAAACATTTGCCAGTGGAAAACAAACAAGCGAGTATTTTTGCAGTTGTAAGACGTTTAGCATTTTCATGACTTTTGTCATTTTGTCTTATTTTTAAAGCCTACATGCTTACAAAACACCTGTTTACAGCTCAAGCCAAAGGTAGTAATATAGACATTTACCACTATAAAATAAAAACAGAAAATATACTAATTCTACATATAATATTATATAATCAGTGCAATTGTACATCCTTCCCCCATCCTAGCATCCCGAGATCATAGCATATAAACAATAAACTTGCTTTTGTCCACTTTTTTTCTTGTTATACTGTAAAACCTATATTTCTTGTATGTAAAAAAATACTCATTTACTTTAATATCTTTAACACATACAGTAGTCCCTGACCCCCCCTACATTTAAAATACCACTGACTACACACTACACAAAACTGTTTTACTGTAAATAACATGCAGTTTATATCATGAAATGTTTTATACAAATACTAATAAAACAAAAATTGTTTTACTTGCAGTTAGTTTTCCCATTTTAGTCTCCTTCTAAACATTAATTATATAAAGTGGAGTATATGTATGCTTTGCAATCTACCCACAAGTTTAACAAATTCAACAAAAGTCCAGTGTTTTTCAACCACTTTTTCATTCAAAACCACATTTCACAAATGTGATAAGATACTTTTATAGTCTTTCATTTATTCACTTATTTCAGAGTTGCTGATCTAATTCCAGTTCATCTCTATATCCCAAAACCAGACTCTAATTCAAGTCCAATGTACTACTGATTCTTCTAGTCAGCTCCTGTGCTTTTTCTGTCTTTCAAGCTTTATCTTTGGATCACTGGTCAAGGTTTCCCTGGCAGTCTCTTTATGAACATTACTGTCAGAAGAATGAGAAACAGAGTCTCCTTCTGCTTACTGACTCACTTCTTGTTGGATAAACTTCTTTATTTCCTCTGTAGCATGCTCTGCATCAAAATGACTTTGATCTTCCAGGAAAAAAAAAATACTTTGATGACAGCTGAATACAGCAGCTTGAAGATCACACCTGCCACTCAACATTCCCTGATTGATGGAATAAATATGATTCTCTTCTGTCTGGTATACAGTGAATAATCATGTTCTATGAACACTCTGCTATCTCCAGTATTTTTATACTTTGGCCTTCTGCCACAATCTTGTCAGGATCAACTATTTCTGCTGGTATGATTGTGTCTTTATTAATATAGGTCTTGACTGCTTTCTCATGGTCAGGTTTGGGGCATACACTTAATGTTTCCTCTCAATTAACAAATTCTGCTGTTGAACACCAGTCCATTTGCTTATTTGTGCTTTCATAAAATTAAAACAGTCCGTTCCTCTTAGTTTCTCTAGTACAGCAGAAAATCTCACATTTTCTTTGTCCAGTTTGTCTTCTAATTTTATTTTTTTAAATAGTTCTTGAGAAACCTCATATTCAGCCAGCTTTTTCTTCATGTCATCCTCTGATTTTTTGCAGTTTTATCAGTTCTTCTGAATGGCTAGTTAAAGCTTCTTCTATTATTTTCAGACTTTTGTTTGTTGAATTGATCTATTCCTTCAATGCACATTTGATTTATTTTTTCCTCTAAATTACTGGAAGACATCTCTTGAACCAAAGCCAAAGACTGAACTGTTTTTTGCTGAACAGCTGTAGAATCCTTCCCAGGTAATGTTTTCTTTTCACATTTTCTTGTTTATTTTCTTTCAGGTTTCCCAAATTTCTTCTTTGATGGCATCCAGGCAGTTTATGTACTAGCCAGTAGCTGAATTATGCCAAAAAAAAGAAAGAAAATTCAATGGCACTCCCTTTTCTCAGTTTCCATTTTCAAACTGGGAGAGCTGTAGTTATGCTGTTGATCATTGTGCAGCAATCTTGGAAATCTTTTCTGAGTTTTTTATTTTGAGGCTTTTAGTTTTAAACTTAATGTTTCTAAGTTGTGTTCCGTGAAGTAGCTATTCCCACTGTGGCAGCTAGAAACACCCCTCCTTTGTAATAGACTTCCTCATCAATAGATATTTGGAGGTTGAAAATCATTTGCAAGTCATATGGGTGCAGGACAGGTAGTGAACTCAAGGACAGGTTGGGTCAGTGTTTGTCCATAGATGCACGTGATATGATGTTGCTGCATGAGATTTTAGTTTCTTCTGGGCCTATCTTAGACTCAGTGTATATGATAGTATACTGGAAAGCAATGCAGTGGGAACAGGTGTCCAGTTACCTAATATTTAACTTTTCCACTTGATGATGCAATACATATTTTTTCTTTACAGTTGGAGTCTGACAACACCAAACCCCAGAAAGTTAAAGAAAATTGGTATTTGCATAAGGTCTTTGTCGCTCATCCAGTTAGGATAAAATAGATAAGTCTTTTTGGGTTCTGTTCAAGCAGCTTTATTATGTACAAACACATCAGAATTGAAACTTAATAGCTTTAACTTAGATAAAGTTATAAACAAACTAGCCATCACACTCATACATGCTCATTCTCTGGCTGCACTCATAAAATGGCCCTGAAGCTAGCACATGCTTGCTATTTATATGCATGTGCTGAGATTGAAACACTTCTTAAATGTACAACACACACACACTATTCTACATCCTCCCTCTTTGAGAAATGTCATTAAATATTGATGACATTAATTGACATTCAATCAATACAAATAATTCTTTGTCATGCAATTATACCAAACTAAATACATATAAACGATTATGCCCAGGTTGCTGTGTATTTCACACTAGGTCTGGAAATACAACCAAATCATGTAACATAGAAATTAGAGTTAGGTCTAGCAACTGGGACTGTCTCTGCTAAATGTTCAACTTTAAGGACATCAGGAACACCACCAGGAATGGAAGTAGAAGTTAAGACATGTTCTGCAACAGGAACATTGTCTGGATTGCTCTGAGATCTAGAGTCTGTATCACAGGAACAATACTGTGATATTGATTCTGGTACAGGAAGGAGACATCTGCAATTTCTCCTATACTCCACACCCTCAGATTCTACAAAGTAGGTTCTTGGCTCGGTACATATACCTGTTACTTGACAATCTGGTCAAAACCTTTCAACGTTTGTAGCCTCACTGTCTCTCCTTCTTTCAATGGATGAAGAAATTTGCTCGATTTATCATAGCTGGATGTCTGGAAAGAATGCTTTTTGAATAATTTGAAAATGCCAGCATTTAATACACCTGGTGGCTAGAGGTACTCAGGCTCAAACCCTGTACCTTGGGTACAGGGTAAAAAGAGCCTAACATCACTAGCCACTGCCACTTGTAAATTTTGCCTCATATTTTTGATCTGTTCCTCATAAAATCTGTGGTACTTAGGATTTTTGTGGCAAATCACTGCAGGATTGAATTCATTAAATAATGACAGGCATTTGAATTTTATACTTCTTATTCTTCAAAAATAAATGGTAACAGAAAACCTTTTATTCTAGCAATTTTCTAAGTTTATAAGATCAGTATTTGAAATGTGTCCCTATTTTGGGGCTGTATTCCCCCATTATTGGCTTTGTCCAGGTTTTTTGTGCTAAGAGTTGAGAGCTATGGTGAGAAGTGAGAACTGAATTTGTATTCTCCCATTATTGGCTTTGTCCAGGGTTTTTTGTGCTAAGAGGTTGTGAGAGCTATGGTGAGAAGTGAGGACTGAGTTTGTATTCCCCCATTATTGGCTTTGTCCAGGTTTTTTGTGCTAAGAGGTTGTGAATGCTATGGTGAGAAGCAAGAACTGAATTCACTAAATGATAGCCATATAAGTTTCAGTCTTCCTGTCTTTCAGGAAACTACTGATTTGGCATAGTGGTATGTTGCTCTGATTGTAGTACACAGGGTCCTAAGTTCAAGAGTTGCTAGTGAAATGCATAGTGGTAACACAACATTTTATTCTAGCAACTTTCCAAAATTATACAAGCAATGTTTAAAATATGTCCCTGGATTTTGGCCTTTTGCCCCCCCCCCCCCAAAAAATACCCTGAAATTGAAAATAAATGCAAGAAGCTTTGCAAGATGCCAATGGCTTACACTACTGTCATTCTATTTATAGTGTGGGTGTGGAAGTAGACTTTTATGAAGGAAATGTTCTGAATTGGGCAGTTTTGTCATTATTGGTTCATGCATTTTGTTTCATTGCCCACAGCCTACTGGAAAAATGTTCAAACAATAAATGTAAAATGCGCTTTGTCTAACAAGTGTGCTGTATTATACAAGGAATATAATTTAATAAAGTCAGGAAGGTGTATCAAAGAACACATGTATGTTTCTTGTTTTGTGTGCAAGGAGCCAGTGATTTGAAAACAGCCCAAAGGAAATCTTTATCCACCACTGGCCAGATGCATTTTCTTTGGATGTGGTGTGGATTTCAATGCTGTTTCAATGACTGTGAGTTTCAAGGGCAGAGAAGTTTTAATACCAAGTCTATTTTCATTGTGAGACAGTGTTGCTTTGTTTAGCAGATGTGTATTGATGTTTGTGCACTGGGCTGTAAAATGTAAAAATAAAATCCAAATAATCATTGTAGAAGTAAAGCAGTATGCACAAATTAGTGTTTATGGTAAATGGGGAGAAATAACCAGGTAATGGGACATTGGAATGGCTGCAGGGGGACTCTGGTACCATATTTTGGTTGTCTGTTCTTCAGTTTGCATTTGAAAGTTGGTATCCCACAATTCCATTTGTGTGGGCGGGTTTACATAATTATTGGTGCAAATGTTATGTTAATCAGCATACAGAGTTGTACCTATTTTTCATGGGCCTTGTCCAGATTTTTGATGTTTCCAGGTTGAGAGGTATGATCACGGGATACATTTCTGAGATTAAGTAAATTCGAAAAGACATCAGTATTATCACACTTTGACCTCTCAAGTAATTGCTTTGCACTCTGTACTGCACATTCAGCTAGTCTATTTGACTGTGGATATTCTGGACTACTAGTAACATGTACAAAGTCGAATTCTTTTGCACATTTCTGCAACAGCTGACTGGTAAATTGGGTACCATTGTCAGAAATAACTTTGTGTAGACTACCATGGACTGAGAAATGATGTTTCCACTTAGTGATAGCAGTAGACATTAGATTAGGTAGTAAATAAATCTCAATCCAGTTCGAATAAGAGTCTACCAACACTAAGTAATGCTGATTGTTCCACTCAAATATAGCAGTTGCTAATGTTGACCAAGGTAGTTCAGGAACATGACTTAGCTGAAGTGGTTCTTTTTGCAAATGTGGTTTAGTACTATTGCATACTGAACAGGAAGAAAGTACTTTATCAATGTCTTTTACTAGAGAAAGCCAAAATACTAGTTCTCTCATCCTTCTTTTGGTAGATTCAGAACCTGGGTGACCACAATGGGAAATCTGGATATATTCACATTGTAAGGAAGGAGGAACAACAGTTCTAGGACCTTTGAAAACAATGCCACCTTTCATCAACATCTCATCACTGTAAGGAATATGTTTGCACTTCAGGTGGTACACTAGATTGCTTCAACAGCCATCCAGCACTAATGTAGTAGTTGAGGTTTTGCAAAACAGGATCTGTCTTTGTATGATCTCCCAGCTCATCAAGTCTCATAGTAGAAAAAATATGCACTTCCATGATGTCAAAGTCAAAATTCTCTGCATGAAGCTGTTCCGTTGTATTTCTGAGTGATCTGGATAAGTTATCAGCCAGATAAAGAAGTTTGCCTTTTGTACAGCCATTTTGAAGTTGTACTTTTGCAAGTTGAGCATCATTCTTTGCCATCTTGCTGGAGCTGAACACATAGACTTCTTTAGAATAGTAACTAGAGGGTGGTGATCAGTTTCAATCTGAATAGCTCAACCATAGACATGATCATGAAACTTTGAACATACAAATACTATTGCCAAAAGTTCTTTCTCAATTTGAGCATATTTCATTTCTGTTTGGCTAAGAGTTCTAGATGCATAGGCTACTGGCCTGTCTTCTTGAAGAATAACTGTGCCAAGACCAAATTTTGAAGCATCACAGGAAAGAGGGACTGGTTTATTGACATCATAGTATCTTAATGTAGGTGGGGTGGCAATTTTCTGCTTAAGGTCCTCAAATGCCTTCTTGTGCTGTTCCAACCAAGACCATATAACATCTTTGCATGTCAGCTCTCTCAAAGGTACTGCGAACTCATTGAAGTCGGGTATAAACTTGCCTAAGTAGTTGATCAAACCAAGAAAACGTTGTACAGCCTGAACATTATCTGGTGCTGGCATCTCAAGAGTGGCTGCTTACTTGGATGGATCTGTTCGCAAGCCAGTGCTACTAGATAAATGACTTACATATGTAACTTCTGGTAGTCTGAATTTGCACTTCAGAAGACTGAGCTTTAAATTCACTTCACATGCTCTGTCTAGAACTTTCTTAAGGTTTCTGTCATATTCTACTTCATCCTTGCCTCCAACCAATAAATCATCTACTATTATAGCACAATGATAACCTGAAAAAAATTGCTTCATGGCATGCTGAAAGACTTTACTTGCACAATTTATTCCAAATGGCATCCTGAGGAATGTATATCTGACAAATGGGGTACTGAAAGTAGTCAGTAATGAGGGATTTGCAATCAAGCATCTCTTGCCAAAATTAACTTTTTGCATCCAAGACAGAAAAAATAATGACATTTGGCATTTGGGCTGCGACTTCCTCGACTGTACGCATTGGATGATGCGGTCTCTTTAATGCTTTGTTCAAATCTCTTTGATCAATACATATTCTGATTTCATCTGAGCCTTTTTTGTGGGCTGCTACTATGGACAACATCCATTCAGTTGCTTCTGTAATTGAAAAAATTACACCTTGCTGCATCATTTTATACTCTGTAATGGTGGCACTTTGCGAATAGACACACCCAGCACAAGAAACTTTTCAAAATGGCTGTATTTTGACTGTACTTTATGCTTAATGTGCCCCTTTTGCCCGTACTATATTCATTTTGCTTGTTTAATCTTTTTCCATGCCCATTATACATTTCTTGTGCTCATTTTACTCTAAACATGCCCATTTTGCTTTAAACATGCTCGTTTTGCAATTCTGAGGTAATTATGAACCCCTTATGTGCTTTTCTGATAATTGTTTTATCAAATACCTTAACTTTAAACATTTCATTTAATTAATAAACCTTTTGTGCCTCTCGCTTGTTTAATAATTCAGTTTGTGCAAGTTTTCATTACCTTTGGTTAATTTCTGGCCCCTTTTCATGCATGTTTCTCTTAGTTTACCTTCACTGTTAACTCTGCACCTTGTAGCTCTGAAAAAGCATTCTCTGGAATCCCGGTTCTGACACCATGTCGCTTCTCCAGTCAGAATAAAATAGACGAGTCTTGTGAGTTTTGTTCAAGCAGCTTTATTATGTACAAATACATCAGGATTGAGGTTTAATAACTTTAACTTAGATAACTTATAAACAAGCAGGCTACTACTCTGATACATGCTCACTCTCTGGCTGGACTCTCAAAATGGCACAGAAGCTAGCATGTGTTTGCTATTTATATGCAAGTGGTGACCTTGAAATGCTTCTTAAAGGTACAACATACACAGACTACTCTACAGGCTTAATGCCTTCACACACGCACTAACAAGGGTACAGATCCTTTGATGTATTAGAAAGGATGAGTTTATTGCCACAAGAGATCAGATTGTAGTTGTCTCACCTTCCTCATGTTATCTTCTCTTTGTATAGTTAGAGGGATTTTGATCTCATATTCTCTTGAGAAGATCCATGTCTGATTTGATATGATTAATCTCTTTATTGAAGTGAATTATAGAGGTTGTTGATAAACTGAAGCTGAACAGATGGGTTCATAATATCATAAACAGAAGGATCCTTCTGATCTTTCTGATCCCAGAGGGTAGGTTTGTGGACTTCCATGAAGCATTTGTCACATTTTGTTTTGATTCCATGGATTGATTTGCCTGTTGTTTTAGTAACTAAAGTTAATGTTATTTTGGAAAAATATGAATTCTGAAGTCAGAGATGTTGGTGTAGAGTATGCACATGGCTAAATTATGGTCTAGCTTCGTGAAAGGTTGGCATTTGAATTTTGTGCTCTGTTAGTATTTAACTGACAGGCACATATTGAGTTCATAGCTGAGGGTTTGGGTTGATATCTCCAACTCTTGCGTAATTACTGTAGAAAGACATTTGCATATTTTTGCCTATTTAATGTTCATGCTAGTTTTAGTAATTGTAGTAAATCTAATCTGGGTTTATTTGTAAATATGAGTTTATCAATTGCTTGTGGGAGGTAGATTAGAATTGTAGCTGGTGAAGGTGTTTGTAACTAGTAGAATGGAAAGTTGTAGAAAAGTCACTATTATTTTAGTTTGTTGTTAGTATAATTCAGTTTTATGTTGTTAAGTAGCTGTAAGTTGTTTTTTATTATCCAGAGAAGTTTGAAAATGTATACGATAAATTAAATATAGCAGGTGAAGTTTTAAAAAGTTAGGATATGCAGAGTGTAATATGATAGGTTGGGGTTCCTGTGGGACTGGTTTTGATAGAATAAAGGAAGAGATATGGGTTGGGTGGAACAGGGAGTTAGTGGAGAGTGAACTGAAGCTGTAAAGTTAAGCTGAGTGAAGTGAGGTATAGTAGAAATGGGATTTTTCATGAGGAGATTTCAATTTCTTAAATATGTAGTTTAATGTTAAGAGGGTTTGGCAGTAACGTATGAATGCAAGGAGTCTTACCACATCACTCAGTCTGAATTGAAATTTTTATTTAATTTCCAGACTTGTACACAACAGTGACACAATACTATGGTTATAAGAACTACTGCCTTTTAGTTCCCCAGTTCATAGAGTTTTCATTGTCTATTTGGACAAAGTGACAACTCCCCCCATTTGGAAAACAGGCTATGGTCAATAGGTACCAGGAATATGATCAGGGACATATGCAGGGTATCAATTGCAGTTGCCAGTGCATCTGATAGTGCATCTGACAGCTGTATCAGTATAATAAATAACCTATTCTATACGCTGTATTAAAGACATTCTTTACAATCCTTACATATCAGGCCAGAGTGCTATGTTGTTCCTGTACAAGGAAGCTACTTTAATCCCTTCTCTACATTTATTGGATTTATTCTGTGTTTCCCCAAATTTGCCATTCAGTCTACCTTTTTCCTTTGCATGGTAATTTAGCTGTTTTATATGAAGGGGGAATAGCCATACTGCTAACCTATTTTGCATGCAAAGTATTGTTTAACATGGACCAACAAACATAGTTCTATAGTGATATTGCATGGGTTTACAGCATTTTGCATGTGTCATAATATTATCAATTAAATGTTCTACAACATTGCTTCATGTACTACAGGGTACATGAAAATAAACTGTTTAAAAAATCACTGAAATGACTGCACTTGTGATGCTTAGTGTATATGCAACACTATTACTGGAGCAGTGCCGACTTAGTCTCAGCTGCATCAATCAACTAGTACCTACAATTGACAGCTAACCCAAGTCACATCACTTAAGGGAAACTATTAGACTGGCCATCACCTTTATTCTGCAGCAAATATGGCCAATGTCAGTTGTCTGTTGTTTAGAACACACCTAATCAAAGGCATGTTCCGTGGGCTCATATATTTGTAAAGTTGGGAGAGAGAACACCAAAACAGGTAATAAAATATTAGCATTTGTGTTCTTATGCAGTGCCTGCTACAAAATAGGACATGGAGAAAGTAAAGTACCAAGGACTAATCACAAAGCTGAAATGTGAGATCACATATAATTCCACATGTAATTCCACTGAGTGGGTGTAAAAGATGACACCATTTTGTGTACTTTTGAGTCTGAGCCAGATATAAGATGGCCAATAATTAACTTTTTATGGCAAAATATGCATGGGAATCTAAGATGTGTAATGTCCCATACTGACAAAGAATATTGAGTTGATTTCATTGCTTTTATGCTATGTCCAGCCTGTAAGGAAGACACCAAATGCATGCAGAACTCTCATCTATTTCACATGATAAGCCTTGAGTGCTGAGGGCAGGGCCAGATTAACAATGGGTTGATTGAACTGTAGCTTCAGGCCCTCATGCCAAAAATAGGCCCTGCTTCTTCTACTCTCAGTTTAGTCTGAAATCCTGTGCTGTTATCACACCAGATAAATAGGTACTCTATAATTTTCAGCTCCAGGTCCATGAGAACCCTAATGCCGCAGTGGCTGGGTTGGGGGTATGTGCCAAAGACACAATCACATCAGTGCAGCCGGTTCAAAAAACCTGTGATAACTCTCTTCAGTCTTTGCACTACCCCCTACATTGACTGCATTGCAGTTCAAAATTAATCATTTAAACAACTGACATGTACGTAAGGCAAGCTAGTAATGTCAGACAGTAAACTGCAGCTTACAATCAAATAGGAAGAAGAAATACAATAGGAAATTAAGTACAATGTAAACATGAACTCAAACTCCAAAGAAAACTGACAGACCACTTAATAAAACAAAAAAGAGGCAAAAAACAAAAACAAACTGTTTTTTGTATGTTAGTGCTTTCATCAAGTTTAATAACTCAGCTTCTTCAGACGGTCTGAAGAAGTTGAGTTATTAAACTTGATGAAAGCGCTAACATACAAAAAATAGTTTGTTTCTGTTTTTTTGCTTCTTTTTTTGTTTTATGCAATGTAAACACGCATGGCTGTGCAATTCCTGTTTCTGGATTGTATTATTCAGGTTTGACTACATTGAATTAGTATATCAGGCAAGATAAAAAAGTAAAAATGTATTGCATTTATGGATGGTAATAACAGGCTACAAAATAGTATTCCAGTATGTTTGTGCAAGCAGCTTACCTGTTTAGTAGTAACTACCCTGACTTATGGTCATGTCCAGCTGGAAAGAGGCACCCTCTATCTCGTGTAGGGCTGAGAATAATTGCATGCTACACTATCAGTGGGTAATACATCACTAGTGGACCAAAAAGTAATACTGTAATGGTCAAAGGGGAGGAAGTGAGCAATTTGACATTCTACACCTTTTTTGTATACTTTCATTTCACAACTACACCTCCTTATGGCATTCAGAAATGTTTTGGATCTAGCTTCTTTAACTAAGTGACTTATCAACTAATAATAGGCAGTATTAGAAAGTGCAAGGAATTATTAACAAAACTAACACTAAGATTGTCGGTCTAGGATGTCCTGCAGTGGAGAAATTAATCTTTGTTTGCCACTTACTTGTTATATTTTCATATTTATGTTCATATTTTCATAATTGAGAGACCTACATTTTATTGAGGTGCAGGGTGTGAAACACCAATGTGGGAGACAGGACAATTTCTTGAAAATGTCAGTTTACATCAGACTGCACTGGAAATATTCCTAGTTGTTTGTTTGTAATTATGAAAATAAGCAATATTTTCATATCTACTTAATACTTCAGAAAACAAGTGACTTACAAACTGTTGTATGGCATTAGTTGAAACCTAAGATGATGTTGAAAAAACTGACTGATATTTACAGTGTAAGTTGCACATCTTGAGAGATAACAATGACCTTTCTTTAGCTGTCAAGTTAACACTGGATATGCTTTCAAGAGCTGTAAAACTTTTTAACTTGAGAGATATCCAGTATTATTTGTATTGCTAATTATATAATTAAACATGTGTTGGCATATTTCTGTAAATATCTCAATAAATATGTACGTATAGAGGAATTTCTTTTTATCATTTGAAAGCTTATGTTTGGATAACAAAAAATGTTCTAACTATATATATATATATATATATATATATATATATATATATATATATATATTTCTATTTCTATATGGGTCAACCTTTAAATGCCGAAATCTCGAGTTTTAAAAAAACAACCCAAAACATTGAGATTTTGGTATCTCGACATTTAAAAATGGGGAAAAAAAGACAGACACCTAAAATAAAGTGTTTGCAGGGGGCAAGCCCCCTGCACCCCCCACACTCCCCCTACTTAAATATACCAACTCCGAGATTGTGCTACAGTGAAGAGAATGGTAATGCTCCTGTTGCACTTACCATTCTCTTCACTGTAGCGTGATCTCAGAGTTGGTATATTTAAGTAGGGGGTGTGTGGGAGGTGCAGAGGGGCTTTCCCCCTGCAAACACTTTATTTTAGTTCATTTGTGTTTTTTTCACTTTTAAATGTCGAGATACCGAAATGTTGGTGTTTTAGGTTCGTTTTTTTAAAACTCGAGATATCGGCATTTAAAAGTGGACCCATATATAGATATATATATATATATATATATATATATATATATATATATATATATATATATATATATGTATGTATATACATACATATCTAGGCTGTATAGTTTTTAATATATAAATGTTTGTTTGTGAAAGTTTACAAAAAATATAATTTGGGGGTTGTGTGCCTTATAATATATTAGAGCATTTATGGAGAAGCCTATGACTGCACTAACTATTATCCCTGCAAATAATACTTCTTACAGATAACATTGCTATTGGCATACTTTTAAAAGCTTTTATTGTTCACAAAATGTTTACATTTCTTATTCTTAACCATTTTAAGTTCATTTTTCAGAAAATGCTCTGGAATGCAAGATGCATTTAGACTGCTAGAGGTGTGACATTCGAAACCACATAGGTGTTGTTATGCACTAACATGATTTAATGAGAAGTGAGCCTTACTTGAACATTTGCATGCATGGGGTTCTATCTACTGATAGCTTATGTGTATGTTAACACATCATTTTACTCTATAATTGAGCTTTTTATAAATCAGGAAAAAGTATATGTGCTTGTTGAGAAGATATTACTGAAGCTGCATGATGTCTTATGCTGCTTTCTACGTATGTAAGCAATATTTTCCATATTTTACACAGTCTGCATGGCAAGAATAAGATATTTATTGTGACAATGATTGAATGGGTACTTTTCCTCTTTCCATTTCAGATACTGTCTCCCTTCTGTTCTTTTTTTTTATTCATTTACTATTATTTCTCTGAAAAAAAGATCTCACAGAAGGAATTAAATGCAGCTGAACTGTTCATGCATTGTTTTCAGTAATGATTTTAAAAACTTGCCTTAAGTTTAAAATTCCAAGAATAATGAAATCTATCAGGTCTTACATTATATAACTAGGCAAACCATAAATGTTGCTTGTATTAAAATGATTTTACTGATTTTCCCTTCTGACCCAGATGTTTTCATATTTTAATTGTTTCCTTTATACAGACAGCATATTATAAGGCAAGGCTCAGTCATCAGCTTTAAACTATACTAAGTTATCATTAAAATACCAGCCTTTAAATTCAGGCATATCATCACCAGCAAACAAATTTTACAGATGCCAACGTGTCCTAAATCAAGAAATCGAATAGATTTATGTTAAATGTCTTCTTACAGCCATTAAAATCCATATTCCAACTGATATAAGAAGGCATGACCACATAGTTTCATATATGCAGGCATACATTTACATCTAGTTGCTCAACTGTATTCACACTTTAGCTAATATAACTCCCTCTGAGGTTGCCAAACTTGAAAGTAATTTATAATCAGATCCATCAAAGCCCATTTGAATAACCTGTCTCAGTGTAATGGACATCAGGTAAATAGTTTCATACAGAATGGTGTGAGTCACTTCATGGTGAAGTTACAATTTCATTACTGATATTTCACACTCTTTACTAATGGAAAATAGACAAGTTCTTCTTATTTATTTGTGCATCTATGTAAATGTGCTGCCTAACAGCACCTACATAATAACTTTTATTTTGTTTTGTAAAGCTATCATTAGCTACATAGATCATCATGCTCATGATGTTAGTTGCTAACTAACAACTAGCTAAACAAATAAATATCAATTAACTAAAACAAATAAGATCAAACTCTCTGCTAGAAATAAATCTCTCAAATTCTTCCTGCCAAACAATATTTATTGAGTTTTTTCAAAATAGATCTATAGGGAATACAGTATACTGGCTAAAGTTAGAATAGTGTTCATCCATAACTGTCCTAGCCTAAGATATAACCACCATATCCCCTAGTGCTTTAGAACTAGACAAAGAAGTCTGTCCTATTGTCACATCATGATTATGAGTACTCAACTGTTAGCTGATGAAAATGGCTGTCGACCACCTGTAGAGTAAAATGTTTAATTTGTCTTCTTATCTTCAAATCTTTTTAAGAATGACCTTTCTTTAGCTATCAAGTTAATACTGGTCATGATTTAAGAGCTGCAAAACTTGTTTACTTCTTCCAAAAATGCTATAACCATTTTTCTCAACAAGCATTCTTCTAGTTTGAAAGCATTTGATGTCTATGGTTCTCAAATGTAGAACAACTCGCCACTCAGGTTACTGAAAGATGGTAAACCTTTATCATGTTAAGTCCTTTCCTTTACTCCAGATGTATTTGTACCCACTTCTTCTCAATGGAATTTAGATTGTCTTTCCATCAATAATGAATTAAGTGTATATTCATTTATGGGCAGTTTTCTGACCACACAATTCTACTCAGCTTTTGGACCATAATTAAATGCACATTTTCTTTTGGATTCACCTTCCTGGTTGCTTTAAATGTATACTTACCTACATTGTTGCTTTGAGTTATATATATATATTGTTTATATTTATTTTGTATCTGTTTTAAATTTGAGTAGTATTGAATATTTTTCCAAGAACTGAAACAAAATTTACTACCAACAATAAAAAGAGCAATTTCAGAACCTTTTGACCATAAAAGACCACTCAGAGTGCTGTCATTATAATCCACCAATATCAATAACCATCAGTACAACAACTTGACTTTGTACACTTCAAATGCCAATGTTTGTTGAAATGGCCACATCAAAGCAAAGCATTAAACTTGTTTTGCACAAATGCAAACTAGCCATGCAATGCCAGACCAATGACTGGTTAATCTGATCATGACAGCACAATCATTCTCATCTACATACAGCCTCTATATCCAAAATTAAAACCCCATTGTTGACTGTGTAGACCACAGATATCTGACTTTAGTAAAATAAATAAATAGGAAGTATAGATGCACTCTGTTTCAAATTTGTTTCACAACATTGCACAGTTGTCACAGTAAAGTACTGCAATTTATTTTGCTGAAATACGCATTAGTCTTGAAAAAGACAGACATCTTAAAATGAACAAATGACATGAAGGCAAGCTGCTTTAATCCACAGTCAGCAGTCATAAAACAATTATAGCTATGTTTGCTATGTACACCTCATCTGATTGTGATAAAATAATAGCTCTCAACTTTTGGTGTAAGAATCAGGGACAAAGGTCCTAAAGAACAGATTTTAAAAGTTGCTTTTATATGCCTAGAAAGTCACTCAACTAACAGTTTTTGTATTACCAGGAGCCCCTAGCAAAAGGGCCCACGGCGCCCCACCACCACCACCAGGCACTCCATCCTGGTGTATTACAAATTATTTTATGAAGGGTATAATGTCTGAACTCAAATTCTGTCATTTAGTTAGTGCAATGATTAGACAGAAATGTGCATATTTTATAAGAAACAGAACAAAAGGTTTGTGCAGTGGTACGAGAAAAGCAGCAGCGCTCATGACCTCGTAATGTATATTAATGCTGCGTGCCACGTCTAAGCGAGGTTTCACAGCTGGCAACAGTGTTGCTGGCCAAGAAAGCATGTAAGCAAATGCAGATAGCAATTTAGAAAAGCACCTACTGTCCATGGTTTTGTGTGGAATGCCACAATGATCACCAGGACTTCACAGATATCTCTCAATCTGTTAGTTCAACACATCTGCACAAAGGCAAACATAATGGGGGGAGAATTAACCAGGAATAGGGACATATTTGATGTAGATAATGATGTAGATAGAAATGTGGTAGAATGAAACTCAAACATACCTCTCAAACTCTTAGAGCAAAAATCTGGACAAATCCATAAATAATGGTGGGACAAAGGGCCAAATATAGGGACGGATTCTAATATTGCTGTTATAAACCTAGAAAGGTGATAGAACAGTAGGTTGTACAGTAGCATGAATTTTCTTAAGATCATGAAGTTTAAAACTCAAATGTCTATCATTATCTTCTGACTTCAATCCACAATGACATGCAAGTGATTTCCCAGAAAACCAAAATGTTGTGAGGAAAAGATCAAAAATATGAGAGAAAAACTTGACATTCTGCACAAATCAGGACAATTGAAAGGTATGAACTCAAATGTATCTAATATTGAGTCATATCAGTCCTGCGATAATCCCAGTGATATGGCAGAAAGCACAAATTTCATAAGGAACACATCTGGATATCCTGGGAATATCTGGACAGTTGAGAAGTATGAATGCGATGTATATGGTCCAAACACAGTACAGGATAGTGTAGGTATAGTGCAAAGTATTGTGATATCCCATTCCTGGCATTCTGTACTGAAGCTGTGTAAATGATCTGTAAAGGGACATGGACTGCCATGTAAAATGAACACTCAGGAGAAGTGTGTGCATGGACAAAAGACACACAGAAGAATTATAGGAATGAACACAGGGAAAGATGACTGGTGAAACAACATCATTTACAGCAGATGGCATGTCAATGGAATATGGTTGAGCAGCAACACCAATCACGTATCTATATGGTGAAGTAAGGATTTTATAATGAAAATGTGTTTTATGTGACTGTTACACAAGGGACATAACAATGGGGAGGATGTCTGTGTGAGATAAGCATTCTTACAATAATAATGCAGAGGACAGCTATCAGGGATCTGACATACTATTGGGGTAGGGTGCATATTGTGAAGCTGTACAAACTGATATGGCTGAATGAGTGAACTGTCATCAGAGGACTCCAGCAAGGTGGGCAGAGGTAAAGGCTCATGGAAAATATTACAAGAACCAACCACAATCGTGGATAATATCAGAATAATAACACCAGTAATCCCATGCCACTGACATAACATATGTGACATCTGTTGGAGGCATTAGAAGGAGCACTGCTATACCTGTATGTGACAGTATGAGCAATACACACTAGTTGACTGATGTGCATGGCATATATATATATATATATATATATATATATATATATATATATGTATATACAGTGGATATAAAAGGTTTACACACCCTTGTTAAAATGCCAGGTTTTTGTGATATAAAAAAATGAGACCACAATAAATCATTTCAAAACTTGTCTCACCTTTAATGTGACCTATAACCTGTATAATTCAATTGAAAAACAAACAATTCTGTTAGGGGAAAATATAAAAAAATAAAAAATGTAAAATAAGCTGGTTGCATAAGTGTGCACACCCTTAAACTAATACTTTGTTGAAACAACTTTTGATTTAATTACAGCATTCAGTCTTCTTGGGTACACACCTGCCATCAAGTAAAGAAACTCTGATTAATCCCAAATAAAGTTCAGCTGTCCTAGTAGGATTTTTCTGACATTTACTCAGTTGCCTGCTACAGCAAAATCCATGGTTCACAGAGAGCTTACAAAGCATGAAAGGGATTTCCTTGTTGTAAGGTATCAATCAGGAGAAGGGTACAAAAAATATCCGCAGCATTGAATATACCATGGAACACAGTGAAGACAGTCATCAAAAAGTGGAGAAAATATGGGACAACAGTGATGTTGCAAAGAACTGGACATCCCTCCAAAATTGATGAAAAGACAAGACAAAAACTGGCCAGGGAGGCTGCCAAGAGACCTACATCAACACTGAAGGAGCTGCAAGAATTTCTGGCAAGTACTGGTTGTGTACTACATGTGACAACAATCTCCCGTATTCTCCATATGTCTGGGATATGGGATAGGGTTGCAAGATGGAAGCCTTTTCTTACATAGAAAAACATCCAGGCCTGGCTAAAATTTGCAAAATGATACATCGTCTCCCAAAAGCATGCGGGAAAATGTGTTATGGTCTGATGAGACCAAGGTTGAACTTTTTGGCCACAATTCCAAAAGCTACATTTGGCACAAAAACAGCACTTTGCATCACAAAAAGAACACCATCCCCATGGTGAAACATGGTGATGGCAGTATCATGCTTTGGGGTTGCTTTTCTTCAGCTGGAACTGGGGCTTTAATCAAGGTGGAGGGAATTATGAACTGTTCCAAATACCAGTCACTTTTGGCCCAAAACCTCCAGGTGACTGCTAGAAAGATGAAGATGAAGAGGAATTTTACCTTTTAACATGACAATGACCCCAAGCATACATCCAAATCAACAAAAGAATGGCTTCATCAGAATAGAATTAAAGTTTTGGAATGGTCCAGCCAGACCCCAGACCTAAATCCAATAGAAAATCTGTGGGGTGACCTGAAGAGGGCTGTGCACAAGAGATGCCTTTGCAATCTGACAGATATGGAGCGCTTTTGCAAGGAAGAGTGGGTAAATATTGCCAAGTCAAGATGTGCTATGCTGATAGACTCCTACTCAAGAAGACTGAATGCTGTAATTAAATCAAAAGGGTCTTTAACAAAGTATTAGTTTAAGGATGTGCACACTTATGCAACCAGCTTATTGTACATTTTTTATTTTTTTCCCCTAACAGATTTGTTTGTTTTTCAAATGAATTGCACAGGTTATAGGTCACATTCGTCTTCTGGCTTTAGGGGTTGCCACAGCAGGTCATCTGTCTGCTCATGACTGTCAGTGGAGTTTCACAGTGTCAAGTTGCTAGCCTGGCTCCCAGCCTTCCACAGAAGGCACACACACACACCTAGGGCCAATTTAGAGTGTCCAATCCACCTACAGCATGTTTGGGATGAAATCAGAGCACCTGGAGGAAACCGACATGACCACAGGGAGGACATGCAGACTCTGCACAGAAGGCACCCCAGCCAAGGATTGAATCGGAGAACCTCTTGCTGTGAGGCGGCAATGCTAACTGCTGCACCACCGTGGCCGCCCTAAAGGTGGGAAAAGTTTTGAAATTATTTATTGTGGTGTCATTTTTTTATATCACACAAACCTGGCATTTTAACAGGGGTGTATAAACATTATATATCCACTGTAGATATATATATATATATGTGGATTCACTTCATAACATTGAAAACTCAAAACACTGAAAATGAGAAAACTTCATAATATAGAAGACCAAAACACTGAAACTTCAAAACACTGAAACTCAAAACACTGAAAACACATATCATACATACTCTGAGTTTAAACAACATAAATCATAGCACTTTCCACCAAGTGTAAGCAGGGGGCAAGCCCCCCTGCACCCCCTCATGTGGGGCTGTGCCCCCACACCCCCTGCTCCTTAAATATATCAACTCCAAGACTGCACTTAGCATAGTGAAGTGCAATCTTGGAGTTGATATATATAAGTAACGGGGTGTGGGAGGTGCAGCCCCCCACATGGTGCATGCAGGGGTGCTTGCCCCTGCTTACACTTGGTGAAAAGTGCTATGATTTATGTTGTTTAAACTCAGTATATGTATGATATGTGTTTTCAGTGTTTTGAGTTTCAATGTTTTGAGTTTTCAAGATTTTGAAGTTTCACTGTTTTGGTTTCAGTGTTTTGAGTTTCAGTGTTTTGAGCTTTCAGTGTTATGAAGTGAATATATATATATATATATATATATATATATATATATATATATATATATATATATATATATATATATATATATATATATATATATATATATATATATATATATATATATATATATATATATATATATATATATATATACATATGTGGCACAGTTAACACTGTCACAAATAATATACATGCCGTTAATGTTGTGAAACACCTATTTATGTAGTATGTGCATCAGCAGAACAGGTAGCACACATGCCACTGGTGTAACAAGTTGATTGGTGTTCCGCACTATCAGACAGTTATGTATATTCCACAAAAAGAATACTGAAGTATGGCCAATAAGCTGTGTGACATGTCACTGTGATACATTTCAGTTGCACATCACTGGAAGATGTGTAGGGAGGTACATGAATAAGGGTGTATTGTACCCAGTTATTGGTGTGATGAAGTCTGGGAACTTTGAAGGTATACTAAACTAGTAAACCAAGAACCCAATGAGAAACTCAATCAGTAAATCCACTGTCACTTCTAACTGAAAAAAGCAGCACCACAGAATTACGTGTCAACTTTAAAAATAACTTATTAAGCAAGCAAAGACTAAGCGCTTTCATCAGCATGTTTCATAGACTTCATCAGAATCTGTAAAATCACATTTCAGCAAGTTTAAATAAACCTCCATAGGTGATCACATGAGTAATCAAAGCAAATAATAAAAAACAGTAAAAAGCACATAAAAACATCTCTCCCCATAATGAATTACAATTGGCATACCAAATTACTTACAACAAAAATACATATAGTAAAAACATAAAAATGCTAAAAAATATATGTTTAAATGGGTCTACTTGATATGATCGACATTTCACAATGTCTAAACCCATATGGCCGAGATCATATGATCGACATTTGAAATGTCAAACATACAAGTAGACCAAAAAAAAAAAAAAAAACTAACTTTAAAGATGCTAGTAGGGGGGCTCTGCCCCCCCGTAACTTTCATATACCAACTCTGAGATTGCACTACAGTGCAGAAATGGAAATCTTTCCATTCCGCACTGTTCAGAGATGCCGGTTCCCCATGGTCGACATTTCAACCGTTGATAATATGGTCTCAGCCATATGGGTTTCGACATTATGAAATGTCGAACATGTGAAGGGGACCCATTTAAACATATGTATAAAATGTTAAACTCCATCATATCAGTATTGGTCTGTTAAATGTCATAGGAACAAAGTCTCAAAACACTAGTGATGGAAATACTCCCGTTCAATCCTGGCATAATATGTGCATTCAATTTTATTTGCCACAAAAGTTCTTTTTAACTCAATATTGTCTGACCAAGGTCCTCCCAAGGATCTTTATTTACCATCTCTAAACCAAAAAAGACAAGCTATGCGGTGGTGACTTTAAAATATGTTTAGATAAGGAGTTGTTGTTATTGTTGTTTCTAATATCAAGTGTGTGTTCGTATATGTGATCTTTGAATTTCCTCTGTGTCTTACCTATATAAAATACATCACAGTCTTGGCATACCACTGCATAAATAATACCAACTGAGCTACTGACACAATAAAAGCTAGCTCTAATCAAACATTTGTTAATAGTCACAGTCTCCTGGTTTGCCATGAACTTACACTGTGAGTAGAATCCACACTTGTAAGTCTCTGGTTTTCTATTAAGATATCTGGCAATTGAGGATCCCTGTGTTTCTAGGTAATTTTTTAATGTTTTTTCTTTTCTATAAATAATACTCAGTTTAATCCCACCCAAGTCAACCAGACCATCAAAACAGCAAAAAACTCTCCAATTATTGGACAAAGTCCTAGTGATGTTAATATGGTCTACACTAAACTTGGTAACAAAAGAACAAGTATAATCTTTCCCCATAGTGTTGTCATTCTCCTTATTCAATTCACAAATGTTTTCCACATCAAGTAAAGGTAAAATTGTTGGATTTCTCCTTTTTGACAGCATTTCATCAAAATATTTCTGAACCAAACTGTCAGGATACCCCCTAAAATAAAACATTTCCACTAAAATATGGCATTGGCTAAGAAATTCCATTTCCTCTGCCACCATTCTCGCAAGTCTAACAAACTGCCCTTTCACAATTCCTTTTTTCTATTGTTCTGGATGACAGCTTGTATAATGTAATAAGCTGTTCAAATAAGTGGATTTTTCTGTAAATTGTACTCACTAATCGTTTGTTATAATAGTCTTTACATACCTCTACTTCTAAATAATTAATTCTGGTATCACTATAATTATACATAAAGTTTAAACAAGATGTAGTACTGCTTAAATAAATAATAAAATCATACATTTCTGTAACTGGTCTATTCAAAATAATAAATATATCATTTACAAAATGGAGATACAAGCTCCAGGGCTTGTTTTCAAGTCTATAAAAGATGATTTTTTTCTCCCACTGGAGCATAATAATGTTTGCAAAAGGGCAAATGCAGTCCCAATAGCCACATCTGTTTTTGTAAAAAAATACTGTCCTTCAAAAAACAAAGTTGTTCTTGAGAATTATTTCCATAAGTACTTCTAAAATATTAATCTCATTATTTCTAAAACTCATTGATTCTACCAAAATCTCATGAAGCCATTCAAGGCCTAGATCATGAGGTATAACATTAAACAAGTTAATGACATTGATAGCAAGAAAAGTCAAATCATCCCTAAAATTAAGTTCTCTTAACTATATCAGAAAATCCCATGACTCTCTACAATGATCAAAACCTTCTAAACAGCTCTTTAATTGGATATCAATATATTTGGCCAAAGGACGGCTCTTCAATTTGCCAGCATTAACAATCGGTCAAAGAGGGGGGTTTTGAACACATTTGTATCTTCAGAATATCGAAGATTACAGGAACTGTGGGGAACTTAGAATTTCAAAAAAGAAACAACTCATAACTAATTTGTCCCTGATCAAACATGTCTTTCAACATTGTCTATTTTCATGTATGACACGTTGACAGAGTTTATGGAAGATTCTTCATAAACATTTTCATAAAATTAATGTTCATTCATGCAATTAACATAATCCAACTTGTACATAATAACATCTCCTCCCCTTATTGGGTTTCATAACCCAAATGTTCTTGTTTTGAGTGAGTTTTTTAGGTAGTTTGTATTCAGAGTCAGTAACGTTGTACATAACATTTGTCTGCAGGATTCAGCAAACTTCCATGCAGGAATAGTTTATTCCTGCATGGAAGAGACTATTCCCATGCAGCATGACAGCACGCCATGCATATTCATGAAGGCACGCTGTCATGCACTAATACGTACATGGGGATGTGTACAAGCACAGGGGGCAAGTCTGAGAGCAGTGATCTCACAATACACACGCCCCCTGCACACCAGAATTGCTATACGGGAATTTCAAAAGAGCGAGATTGCTCGTCACACCTCTCAACCCATTAGAGTAAGAAATCTGGACAAAGCCATAAAGAAGTGTAGGGGGACAAGTTTTAAATATTGCTATTACAAACTTAGAAGGTTTATAGAATAATAGGTTTTGCATTAGCATGTATTTTTTGAAGGGTATGAAGTCTAAAATGCAAATGTCTATCATTATTTTCAAACTTCAATCTTTAATGATGTGCCAGAAAGCCACAAGTTTATGAAAAGTAGACCAAGAATATAAGGCAAAAATCCGGACATACTGTGAAAAGTTATATGTCATCAACATTTCCAAAGCACATCCTCCAACAAATAAATTGTTTTTTTTTTTGTTCACATCTGCAGTAAAGTTTAAGTGTAGCTGCAGGGGTGTGCCCATTGCTTAGCTATGCTTAGCCCAGCTTAAATGGCACAAGAAGTTAAATAGCAATAGACATCTAACATCAGCAGTAGTGCAATAGTATAGTGGTTAGAGTGTATGCTTTGCATGTAGTCATTCACTGTTTGAACCCCATTAAAACCATTTCCATTTTGTATGTGAAATCAGTACAATTTTAATTTATTTGTATATTTATGTATTAAGTAACTTATATTTCTCAACCAGAGTAGTGTAGTAGGGTCAGATGGGAGGTGTCAGTGTACTGAAGTTGTGAAACCCCCATAGAAATGCAAGTGTCCCTTAGACGTAGTCACACAAAATGGAATGTCAGAAAATCACACAGGGAGATGTCATGGAAGATAAACATAAAAATATAAATGTGTATGTAAATATTTAAGTTTATAGGATACAATGACTGGCCATTAACATACAGAAATGAGTACACTAATTGACCAGCCCAAACAGAGTGCCCGTTGTAACTCAGAGAGTATGCAAATGGAAAAAGGTCCAGATGCATGCCTGGACTATTTCTATTTGTATATCATCTGTGTATATTTCCAGTCTGCAGAGATAGCAATGGGGAAATGAAGATCTCTGCTGTATTTTGAACATATCTTGCTATGTGTGACAAGTTGAAGAACTCGTATAACATAGCAAGATATCATAAAAAAATGCAATGGAGATTTTCCTCTCAACAGAGAAAGGAAGATCTTTTTTGCCTTTTTAATATATCTCACTATGTTATACGAGTTCATCACCTCGTATAACATACAGAGATATGTTAAAAAAGCAATCGAGATCCCCCCTATCTCTGTCGCTACCTCTGCACAGCACTGATGTACTGCGTAAGTGTGGGAACACGTCCCTTATGCATGTCCAGTACATCAGAAATGGCCCAGGATATCGGAAAACTGTGGAAGGGCAGCATGGAGGCATGATACAATGATATTATTTAAAAAAGGAAAGTATTGTTTACTTAAATAATGTCATTGTATAATAGTAATAACCCATGGATGGGTGTGGGCAATGCTGGACTTACCCACGGTTGGCATTGTATGGTCATGAGGGCATTGTCCTCATGTCGAAACCACATCAACTGTGGGTAAATCCAGCATTACCCACACCCAGCTGTGGGTTAGTGCTTAAATATAACATTATACGTATGATATGCATAAATGTGCCTTAATCAGTTGTATCCCTCAGACCTTGTTCTGCCCAGCCACAAAAGAGTTAGCACTGCCAAGGTTCAAACCCAGAACACTGTCCTCAACAATCACACCAACATACCACTATATCATCTGACCTGTGAGATGGTATAGTGCTTTAATGAACATGTAGTAGCAAATATAACAGAGAGTACAGGGACATAATACTGGTGGAACACAGACACTGGTGTGAAAGTGCATACCCCCAAACAAGTGCACCACAGTGACAGCAACATACCAGTAAGCACACTGAACATGACAGTATAATATTGTGTGAGCAACCACATACTGTTTGCCACTTACACATTACCCCTACATATACTGCCCCAATCCACAGTGTACTGGGAATCCAGAGGTGTTACATGACATGTCACAGTCAGCCCCTACAAGCATACGGACCTGATAGACCACCAGCAGCTGTAGCAGCATGCAGAGTTAGATAGGTAAAGGATGTATGGCACTCACAGCTGCTACTCTCCCTGCCCAGCCTAAAAAGAATAAACACACAACACTGCTACACAACCTTGCCAGTCTGTTCACAATGGCCAGACAGACATACTGTCATATGTGCAGATTTCCACAGAATTACCAGGGTGTGGATGCATAACCCTGGCTACTGCTGCATACCATGGCCAAGAGTCTGCCAGATCATTGTCATGCTAACTGGTGTGCATTTGGTAATTAATGATATACCATACCTCTGCACCTCGTAGTGCAGGACATCTGGACAATGCATGGCATATGTATGAGAAAGGGGGCTGGAAAGAGGGACATATCACACATACTGGTGTTACAAATTGAGACAGTAGCTGCTGTTACATGTGTTCTTGTAACATCACATCCCTGAAGGAAATTATGTGTGGAACACCAATAGATGACAACATGTACTGACTACAATCCTCACATGATCGTACCAACCCCAGAGAAACAGATGTTGGTCGAGGAACAGACCAAGCATAATAGGCAAACAACTGGCCAGTCTGTGGACAACGTGCCAGTTGAGAGCTATGTCAGAGGCATGCCACTGTCAGATGTCAAGTCACCCAGTAAATGCATGCCCAGACAAACCCTGTCAATGTAGCAACCCCCTGTGTGTATAACAATGCTAATGACATACAAGCTGTATGAAACTCTGGTGCATTGTTCCCCATGTTGCTGGGCTGTCTCCACATGTCCTGTCCTGTGAGGTAATTCCACCTACTGTATGTGAAGCTGTAGCCCCCACACCTCCATAATGTCCCCATGCACAGGCCAGGTAAATGGGCAAGGTCCACATGAAGGGAATCCCATATGCTGGAACTAGCAGCTGTGTCCAGGCCCACAACACAATACTATGTGGGAATCTACATAGTTGTATGGCCACAGCAGTACCTGACAGGATAACATCAACCCCCTCAAGGTAGGCCGAATGGTTGTGGTGGACAGCAGCAATACACAAACAACAGACTTGGTCCCTATATTGGCTGTACAACCCAAATCAGGAGCATGCACCAACCTGGCATCAAGTCAGCCTTTGTCTGATCAAGCATATAAGGTCACAGGTGGAGTACTGTAAGGCTAACTAGGAGTATCAAATTGGACACATTCACCAAGGCCAATCACAAGGCCATCTTCACATATGTCTGCAATCTCTGAGGCCACATACCAGCCCACCCTGTAATGGTGGCCAATCAGGCCACATATATACACAACATAGCTATATGTAACCTGCTGGAGATAGGTTTAGGGCAAACATCACCCCCTGGCTCAGCAGCACTATAGCTGGATATGCACAGCACCTACACCACTCCCCTCAACACCAGTGAACAGGTACATATTGCCTACTGAAAGGCAACAAATGTAGGTATCCATGGCACCTGATAACATCCTGGTCTGCATCCTACATGAACTCAGGCATGTGTACCCAGCAACATTACACACCATAGTCACAACAAGATTTGGCACCATCCACACCACATACACATGGAAGATGGCCAATGTCATCCCTCGACACAGACGTGAATGAGGAGTACAGGAATAGGAAATTGAGTAGGCCTTTTGGGGGAATATGACACCTCAGGGCCAGCAGAGCAATGCATGCAGATACAGTGCTATGTTACAGGGGTATGGTTTGTTTGTGAGTAGTGGCTACTGGTATTCAATGTAGGTGTGCAGGTTCTGTACACATGTTTGTCAAATGTATGAGGTCCTGTGATGTGTCTCCCTTGTTATGTCTCCCAGGTGCAATGTCACATCAGCAAAGGTCAACATTCTCAGCAACTCAGTCAAATATAATCATAGAAGCCATACTATACAACCATCCCATAATGTTTGGCTGGAGCCAGCAAAATCTGCAAGAGAGGACTTGCCTATGGGATGACCTTATCCACAGGGTAAACAATGTTGGCCTGCATGCATGTACATATGGGCAAGTCTGGCACTGTGAAAGTGACCTCATACACCATGCCTGGCAAAGGGCTGCTGTGGTGGCCAGGGACTGCACAGCCACATGCATGGGCCTGGCCTTGCAGCCCCACTGGCACCTGCTGGGGAGCTCCACAGGTACCTTGGGGCACCCATCCCAGTACAACAGCAGAGTACAGACACCCCCACATACTGGACATGTTTGGCACCCAGACAATGGATGAGGAGTGTGCAGGTAAGGCCCCAGTGTAGATTACTAGACTAGTGTAGCAGACATACTTGTAATTGTAGAGTATCTACGTACATGTGTCAGGTCAGATTGCAGTTGTGGATGGGGTTTTCTAATGCACAGATGTGCACATCTATGGTGAAGGACAGCAACTTGTGTAGTATTGGAGGTTGTACTGTACATGTCCACACATGCTGCATCTATCCTGTACCAATGCCAGTTGTGGTTCTGCTGATTATAGCACCTCACACAACTACCTAGGTCCCTCCTGCATGTGGGATGGCAGCCTGCAGCTGGTGAGTATGCAATTGTACTGTTGTGGTTTGCCAATACCCCAGGCATGTGAAGGCCATGCAGTGTACCATGCACACAACTGTCACTCATAGCCATATTGCTTTATGTGCATGTTCACATGTGTTGAGGTCAACTGCATTGCATCACAGTGGTCACCACAGTGGCTTATCTGATGAGAATTTATCATCCCTGTAACATAACTCATGGCCTGTCCGTGCAGGACTTCTTGACAGAGAGCAACATAATGGGTGGACAAATGGCCTAAGATAGGGACATGTGTGAAACATTACTGCCATATAGTGGATATAAACAGTGTACACACCCCTATTAGTGTGACAGGTGTTTGTGATGTCTATACAAATTGAGACCACAATATGTCAGTACTCATCTTTTCCAAACTGTAATGTGACCTATGACATGAAAATCCCCTGTACAAACAATCAATCTGTTGGCCACCAGATGTGGAGTATACAAACTTCACAATATGCTGGATGCATATGTTTGCACACCCTTCAAAGAATATGTTATTGCAGCAGCTTATTATTTACTGAGAGCATACAGTCTGTTTGGGTACACAACAGCCATCAAGTAAAGGCGCTCTGACTAACACCAAATAACAGTCTGCTGTCCAGGTGGGATAACCATGACATATGCTCAGTTGCCTGCAACAGCAACAGCCATGGCTTGCAGACAGCATACAAAGCAGCAAAGAGATCTCAAATTTGAAAGCTATCAGTCAAGAGTGGGGTATAACAACATTACCATAGCACTGCATACACCATGGAACACAGTGAAGACAGTTGTCAAAAGGTGGAGTGAATATGGGACAATAGTGCTGTTGACAAGAATCTGATGTCCCCCCAAAAATGATGACAACACATGTCAAGTCCTGGCCAGGGAGGTTGCCTGGGGACATACAGCAACACAGAGGAAGTTGCAGGACCCACTGACTAGTTTTGGTGTTCCATACTACCTGTGAGAACACTCTCCCATATTCTGCATATGTCTGGCCTATGGGGTAGGGTCAGAAGATGGAAGCATATCCACACACTAAAAACAGCCAGGAGTGGATACAAATTGCAATACAGCACATCATGTCTCCCAAAGGCAGGTGTGAAAATGTGTTATGGTGTAATGAGACTAGGGATCGACCTCACAGCCACAATTCCAACAGGTATGTGTGATGCACAAGCAACATCTCTCACAACCTGAATACCAACATCTCCATAGTGAATCACACTGGTGGCAGCAGCCTGCTGTGGGGCGGATGTTCCACAGACAGAACAGGGCCTGTAGTCACAGTGGTGGGAATTCTGAACATTTCCTAATTACACCCACTTCTGCCAAAAATCTATCAGGCATCTGCAAGATTGCTGAGGATGAGGAGGTGTGTCAGCCTTCAACATGACAAAGAACTGCAGCATACATCCACAGCTATCTAAGAATGGCTCCACCTGAACACAAACATGGGTATGGATTGGCGCAGACAGAGTCTAGACCTACACCAGATAGAAAACCCCAGTGTGACCTGATGAGGGCTGTCCACATGAGCAGCCTTTGCATTCTGACAGAGTTGGGTGACCTTTGCATGGAAGAATGGCCAAATAATGCAAAGTCAGGATGTGCCATTCTGATGGACACCTTCACAAGAAGAGTGAATGCTGTAAGCCACTTACAAGGTGCTTCAACAACTTGTCATTCTAAGAGTGTGCACACGTATGCAATCAACATATTCTACATATTGCAGTCATCATATTTTACATGTATCACATGTTTTTCGATTGGATTGCACAGGTCATATGTCACATGGAAGGTGGGTGACATATTTGAATGCATTATTGTGGTCTCATCCTCTATATTACAAGAACATGGCATGTTAACAGGGTTGTATACACTTATCATATCCACTGTAAGCTTACAAGGCTGGTGGTGTAACAAGGATTGTGTGGCCATACAGTCACTGCTCATTTGCAGATCTGACAATCATATGTATGTCATTAATCAGTGATGTCACTCCTCAGATCATCCCATGTATGTCACATAGAAACATATGGGTTATGAGAAATAGAGCAGACATATGAGCCAGACCACTACACATCCTGTGAGGATATGTACAGTTGTGAGGTATGTTCTGTTGTACTTGTCACTATGCTGTACAGGTGGACAGCAATGATATGTACATGGCTGCAGTCTGTGCTGGGGAATGGCCATCACACACTAACACTATTCATGTATCCCAGAGCTCTATATCATCAGTTACATGTTGTACAACTGGCTGCAATGCATGATGTTGACAGCCGTGTGTCATGCATGTCACCATGTGGGTAATGTGTGGTCTGTGTAACAGATTTGTGCCACCACACCTATAAGTGTGTGTGTGTGTGTGTGTGTGTGTGTGTGTGTGTGTGTGTGTGTGTGTGTGTGTGTTTACCAGCCAACATCAAAGTGCAGGTATTAATGTACATACGTTGTCTTCCTCTCCCAGGTGGCAATTGGGGTCTGGATCCCCCCTTTTGAAAGAATGTCATTATCTCTGCAAACTCTGCCAATGATGATAGGAATACTGAGATATGGGTGGAGTTGTCAGGGGCTGAATCTGTACCACTAGTTGGCATCCCACCCTTGTGCACACCATCACTGAACACAGTGACAATGCCCACACATACCCCATCACCAGTGGCCACAGATAATGGACAGTTGGCAGGTGGTGGCATTGAACAGGCTAGTGTGGTGATTATGGTAGGTGTGAGAGTAGATACTGGCCATAACCAGAGTGCAGGTAAGGTCCCACACAGGCAGATGGACAGGGGTGCTTGCAGGAGGAACACTGCTCGTCGGACCACTGTTGCAAGTGCCACAGAAGGAGATATCAGACGCATTTTCCAGGCTGTCATGGGTGCACAAGCACATAATGAACACCACAACACACAAATACTCAGGGTGGTGGATGCAACTCTCCCTGATGTATGTGGTGATATACATGACCTTGTTGGGTCCATACATCAAAATACTGAGGTGTGGATCCAACCACAAACTAATCACCTTGGGAATCAACATCCTTCCCAACCCTCCCTGCAAAGGTAAGCACCATGACAAACACCTCCAAAGCTAACCTTGGGCTCCTTAAAACAGAGGTGGCTAAGTTCAAGGGACCCATGCAAATGGAGAATAGTTGTATGACCACCAGATCATACAACAATGCACTGTATGAACACATACACATATGCATGAATCTTGCCATGACCAATAGGACCAAGACGCTGTCCTCCAAAACAGGAAACCAATGTGGTGGTCCCCTGTCATACACAAACTCAACAATGGAACATATAAACTGATGCGGAAAAAGGTGAAGTCCCAAGACTGGAACAACTCCCTTATCGGTCTCAACAAAAGGTTGAGATCACTCATCAAATCCTCTAAAGCTATCTATGAAAACAGAATTGCAACAGATAGGAAAGGCAAACACAAGGCCTTCAATAGTTATGTGAATAATTTCCATGCCAATATCCAGATGTGCTCTGAGCTACTGCATAATGGTACCTCCTATACCGAGTCAACAGATATTGCCAATATACTGGCCGACAGAGTTAATGTCAACCTGACCCCTCTCACCCCCCAAAGGGCAAATCCCAATACCAGAAGATTTCCAGACACCCAGTATTGCTACTGCATAGGTTAAAATAGCACTGTCCAAGACCAGGAATACATCCTCTATGAAACCTGAAAATATCCTTAACTGTGTCCTACATGAACTACAGAGTGACCTGGCACCACATCTGTGTGACCTGTTCAATCACAGCTTCACCTCAGGCTTTGTCCCTAGCAAATGGCGCACTGCTGCAATCATCCCTCTCCACAAAGTAGGAGTGACTACAGACCCTGGGAACTATTGCTGCATTATCCTGGCAAGTCTGATATGCAAAGTTATGGAACACATCACCATGGAGCTACTAAACAAGGATATAAGGAATCTCCAAAGTCTGGATCCCACACAGTTTGGTTTAGTGGAGGGTAGATCATGCCTGCTCAACCTGGTCAACTTCTTTGAGTCAATCACCAGAGCTGTGGATGATGTCAAGGTGGTCATACAGCCTACCTTGATCTGGCCAAGGCCTTTAATACCATTCCCCACTCTCGAATCATTGAAAACCCACTAAGGTAGGCATCAATCCCTATATCATTAGGTGGGTTGCAAACTGGCTCACAGATAGACCCATGATGTGAAAGTAGCTGACTCCACGTCAGACTGATGACGAGGCATGAGTGGGGTCCCACAGTGTTCGGTCCCAGGTCCTCCCCTGTTTGGTATATACTTCTCTGAAGTGCAGGCCATCACAAGGGTACTCTGTTTGACAAAGTTTGCAGATGATTGAATGTTGGGAGCTATTATTAACTACCCAAGTGATGTTGACATCCAGCAGAAAGGCCTCACAGAGACCAACGTATGCTGTCAGAAGCATGGCTTGAAGCTCAATGGCCAAATATGTGTCAGCATCCCTTTTGTGCACAACTCAGTTCCCATAAATCACCACATCAATGGTAGTACACTGAACACAAAAGGCATTATAAGAGATCTGAGAACACAGGTTGACAGCAACCTCTCTTTTGACCACCATATTGCCACTGTGGACAGACAGTCCTTCTATGTGGAACATCTGATTACTAATGGTTTTGCATCCAGGAAGTAGGGGGTCATTGTCTCCCCCTACCTTTCCCTCATTAGGCCAATCATCGGGTACAATGCCCCATCTGGCATGTACTTCAATGGACACCTTCAACAACTGCAGAGGCCACAAATGTACCTCACAAAGATGATCATAGGCCTGAAACAGTTATCCTATATGGACAGACTCAAAACACTCCAACTATTTTCTGTCTCATTTTGCCTACTTAGAGGTGATGTCTGCTTGCCCTACAAAGCCATGTCTGACCCAGCTCTGTTAGAAATGCTACATCCAGGGATATCCCAATCCCTCTGCACCACATGCTCCAGAGACCTCAACCTCATTACCACAATCAACAAAACATGCCAGAGAGATGGGAGCATAACCCAGAGACTGCCCATGCTATGGACTAGATGTCCCATACATGTCAAAAAGAGGCACCTCGCTGGCCCTCTTCAAGAGAAATATTGATGAATGGATGGGAAATAGAGAATTCACCACAGGGATCACTGCAGTGGCTGTACTCCACAGGAGCACTGGGAAATAATGTCAGGTGGCACAATGACATTGTAATCCTCTGGCTAGGCTTGTAAAGGCTCCAGGGTCATCAGCCTAGTACACACCTATGAACCTAAACATCTGGATATCCCATAGACATCTGTACAGAAGATTGGAATGGCCTGCACAATGGTTTAACATGCTGCATGTGAGGCAAATGCCATTACCACGCTGTATAAGGTAATGCCATTAGGAGGTGATAAACAGGCATGGATGGTACACCAATCAAAATGCTATCAGTCAAACAGGATATTATCTTTGGCCAAAGGAACACACACACACACACACACACACACACACACACACACACACACACACACACACACACACACACACACACACACACAGTTGCCAGTACTGAGAATTGAATCCCTACATGTCTAGTTATTTCTATGGCAGTGTTATACAGTTAACAGATGCACCATGGAGCTTACATCAGTTCTCCTCATCCCAAGTAAATTCTAAGGTGAATGAAATCATCAGGCCTAGTAAAGTAGGGTGATGGGACAATTACAGGGTGGTACACAAATCAGAATGGTATAACTCACACATTACATGATTCACACACACACACACACACACACACACACACACACACACACACACACACACACACACACACACACACACACACACACACTCACTCACTAGCCAGGGATTAGAACTTGTTCCTATCTAGTCATGTCTACTATAGCGTTTCACAGTTACTGCATGCACTACAAAGCTTACTGAACTTTCACATGGCCAAAGCTGCTGATAACCACACAGCTGAAGTAAAGTATTACAGGTGGTAGTAAGTCTGCTTTCTATTCCACCCATACATCATGCTAGTTTTTTCTGCCTTGCACTTCAAATGGCATTATGGCTTGGCACTTCCCCAGGTTAATGTTTCAATAAGTGTGGCACAGCTGGGAGCCATCAGCAGTACTCGTTCATCACAGAAGTAGCCCCAGTAGTTACTAGTTATATCCACCCCTCCTGGTATGATTGCAGGGCAGTTGTCTGTGTTGTTACCCATTTCCCTGATGCACTTGTCCATTCTGTGGCACAATTGCATCTACCTCATGTACACAGACAACCCTTCCCTCTAAACTTCAAACACTCAGACCTGTGGGAGTTACCCATATATCACCCAATGTGGACTTATGCACTCTTCAGCAAAGACTGGACTAGCAGGTCAAGAGGATAAGATCAACACCTGCACCACACCATGTGGAACACATAGCTCACCATGACACCCACTTTGACAGCCATGATGACACCCACTTTGACAGTCATGACATACAGTGAAAAGCCACACACCCACCTTCACAGAGGCACTCAATGGACATTTACTCAAACAGCACAGACCAGCAAGACAGACACCCACTCAGACACCATGACATGGCACATGCCAAGGGACACATATTTAACCTACACAGTGTGTGCCTCAACCTGAGCTCTTAAGGCTAACCACCATTCACAATACCGTGTTCATGGGTAACTGACTACTGCGGCATGCACATATCCCACTCACTAAGTTGAATATGGAGCAGGTAACAGCCAAATATCTATCACATGACAGCATTCAACACATGACACAGCCAGTTATGGCACTCCACACCTACAAGTATCACCCTGTATCCATGTGGGTGTGAATGACCTGGTGCACACCTCCCTGGACTACATGACAGGAGACATGGTTGAACTCTCTGATTATGTGGTCCAGGCAGGTGTGACAGTAGCTCTGAGCAGTATTCCGCCATCACCCAGAATGATGCTGTGGTACTATCAATAGATGATTGACTGCACCATTGGCTTACGTGTTTTGTGCCATTCTCAGGGAATCCAATATCTCTCTGTTTGGGATGACATGAATGACAGAACTCAATAGCCCAGATTCACAAAGCTCAATGTTGGAATAGTGTTATTCCGACATGGAGTGGTTTGTGTCCATGTAGAGCAGCAGCGCACCTTGAATATTAATGAGGACGTGCTGCTCAGCTCTTACATGGACATGGATCTGTGCATGAGCACTGAGGGGGGTGTCAAAGAGCAGAGCTTTCACAATATTCACTGCCCCTGCACAGAAGTCAACAGCAGTGAGAGTGTGTCAATTGACACTACTGTTAGTGTCTATGGATAAAAATAAAATAAGTAAAACACTAAAGCACACACAATACATTCCTAAGTATGTAAGAGCATGATTTAAAATCTGTCCCTATTTGTTCCCCTGTCATTATATGCTTTCCTCAGAATTTGTGCAAGTACAATGTAATGCAAAGCCCCTATCATTTTATCAATGTTCACACAGCTCCCCCAAAGATAATGGTGCAGAAAACAATGTCTATACCCCTAGTAAAATAGTCAAAACACATTTTGTTTCAATTTATTTCCCCTCTGCAAAAAAGTTTAAAATGTAGCAACAAAATAAGCAGCCATTGCAGGGCTTGAACCCAGGACCCCATACACCATAGTCAAAATGCTTAATCACTAAGCCATTTGAGATGTAGACTACTGTGATGTTTTTCCTAACATATCATGCACTCTGGTTACTAAACATTAATGGAAAATAAATGCCAGTCCCAAGAACCTGTACCTCATAGTCAAAGCAATTAACCAGTAAGCCATATGAACTAAGGTTTTTCCCAACATAGCATGCAGTCCGGTTATTTAACATTAATGGAAATAAAACTATCAGTCCCAACTCTTCAACCCAGGAGCTTGTACATCATAGTCAAAGCATTTAACCGCAAAGCAATTCAAACTGGAGAATGTTATGATGTTTCTCCCAACATATCATGCAGTCTGGTTATTTAACAATAATGGAAAAAAATGTCAGCCCCAAGTCTGGAACCTAGGACCATGTACACTACAGTCAATGAACATACCACTGCATCATCTGAACTATATGCACTCCTCTTGCTTTTTTAAACATGTCATGCAATAGAGGCATGCAACAATAGTGAGAAAGCTCTGTGAAAACGTTCATGTGTTGTATATAGACATATATACATAGATATATATTAACATATACATATATATCTATGCCTATCTATCTCATAATTTGATATATTTGCAGAATGTTATATACATGTATGTATATAGTTTTATTTATCTTTATAATTTTATGTGTGTGTGTGTGAGTGCGTGTGTGTGTGTGTGTGTGTGTGTGTGTGTGTGTGTGTTGAAACATATTTATGGAAACATAGTGACACACACACACACACACACACACACACACACACATATATATATATATATATATATATATATATATATATATATATATATATATATATATATATATATATGTATATATATATATATATATATATATATATATATAGATAAATATATATATACATTCTAAGGGGATCCTGTATCTTTCTGCCTGGGATGACATGAAGGACAGACCAAAAATGCTTTGCCAGAGGTAGCCTACATCTATCACCCCTGGGTTTGGCTCTTGCCACCTCTATACTGTCTTTTGTAGGCGGTGTTCCAAAGACCAAATTACCACCATAACAGCTACAAACAAATGCAATCTGAGAGTCATGCTGCTCAACACTAAAATTCTAAATCTCAAAATGCACTCACTCGAATCACTCCTTAAAATGGAGAACATCGACATTTGTTCTGTAACAGAGACCTGGTTCAAGGCAGCAGAAAGCGCCCCTGCACTACCAGGCTATGACTAATTCCACACCTTTCTGCCCCAGAACTTAGACCAAAGCTCCAAAAGAGGTGGTATTTCCATATTCATAAAGGTTGCGCACACCCCCAGACTGGTAGCCCAACATAATGCATCTGAGATACCTCAGGTGCAGCTAACATTGGGTAAGACAGAGATTCAGGTTGTAGTCTGCTATAGGTCTCCAACCATGTCCCACGATGCACACTCTATGTTCCTAAGCACCATGGAGAATATTAGGGTCCAAACTAACACTCTCATACTGGGCAACATCAAATTCCCCTCCATTAACTGGAAAAACTACTCATGTACCAATACACTTGGCCAACGCTTTCTGGAATTAATAAATTCCAATCTCCTGGACAAGCTCATTCTTACCCCCAATAGAGGTAGCATCATCCTTGACCTAGTCATTACTAACATGGGTGACTGTTGCTCTACACCAATAGTTAACTCCTCCCTGGTTAGAGCCGACCACAAACTAATCACCTTGGAAATCGACATCCCTCCCACCACCCCCACAAAAGTAACTACCATGAAAAACTACTCCAAAGCTAACTTTGGGCTCCTAAAAACTGAGGTGGCTAACTTCATGGCACCCATGCAAATGAAGAATAGTTGCATGACCGCCAACTCCTATACCAATGCACTGTATGAACACGTACACAAATGCATGGATCTCACCATACCCAATAGAACTAAAGATGCTCTCCTCAAAATAAAGGAAGCCAATCTGGTGTTCCCCTGCCATAAACAAAATCTATAACAGAAAGAGGAAACTGATGCGGAATAAGGTGAAGTCCCAAGACTGGAAAAACACCCTTATTAGTCTCAAGAAAAGGTTGAAATCCCTCATCAAATCCTCTAAAGCTAGCTATGAAAAAAAATTGCAGCAAATAGTAAAGACAACCACAAGGCCTTCTATAGTTATGTAAAGAATCTCCACAGCAAAACCCAGATTTGCTCTGAGCTATCGCACAATTGTACCTTCTATACCAAGCCAACAGATATTGCTAATATATTGGCTGACACATTCAGTATCAACTTTACCCCTCCCCCCAAAGAAACAATCACAATACCAGTAGATTGCCAGGCACCCAGTATTACTGCTGCACAGGTTAGAACAGCACTGTCCAAGTCCAAGAATACAGCTTCTATGAGACCTGACAATATCCCTGGCTGTGTTCTACATGAACTACAGAGTGAACTGGCACCTCACCTGTGTGCCCTGTTCAATCACAGCCTCACCACAGGCTTTATCCCTACTGAATGGCGCAATGTTACAGTCATTCCTCTCTACAAAGGAGGAGCGACTACAGATCCCGGAAACTATCGGCTCATTATCCTGACAAGTCTGATATGCAAAGTTATAGAATGTATCATCATGGACCTAATAAACAAGGATATAGGGAATCTCTAAACTCTGGATCTTACACAGTTTGGTTTTGTGTAGGGTAGGTCATGCCTCCTCAACTTGTTCGACTTCTTTGAGTCAGTCACCAGAGCTGTGGAGGAAGGCAAGGTGTTTCATACAGCCTTCCTTGATTTGGCCAAGGCCTTTGATACCATTCCACACTCAGGAATCATAAGCTAAGTATCAACCCCTATATCACTAGGTGGGATGCAAACTGGCTCACAGACAGAACCCACAGTGTGAAAGTAGCTGACTCCAACTCAGACTGCCGACCAGTCATGACTGGAGTCCCACAGGGTTCAGTCCTAGGTCCTCTCCTGTTTGATATCTACTTCTCTGAAGTCCAGGCCAACATGAAGGGATGGTGGCTGACAAAGTTCACAGGTGATTGCAAGTTGGGTGCTATTATTATCTCCCCAATTGATGTTGACATCCTACAGAAAGGCTTCAATGAGATCAACGACTGGTGGCAGGACCATGGCCTTAAGCTCAATGCTAAAAAATGTGTCGTCATCCCCCTTGGAAAAAATCCGGTTCCCTTGATGGTAGTCCACTGAACACAGAAGGTATTATAAGAGATCTCGGAACACAGGTTGACAGCACCTTCTCTTTAGACCATTACATTGCCACTGTGGTCAGAAAGTCCTTCTGTGTGGCACATCTCATTACTAAGGGTTTTGCATCCAGGAAGAAAGAGGACATTGTCTCCCTCTACTCTTCCCTCATTAGGCCAATCATTGAGTACAATGCCCCATTTGGCATGTACCTCACTAGACACCTGCAACAACTGGAGAGGCCACAAAATTACCTCACAAAGGGGATCCCAGGTCTTAAACACTTGTCCTATATGGACAGACTAAAAAAACTCCAACTATTCTCTGTGTCATATCGCCTACTTAGAGGTGATCTCTGCTTGACTTACAAAGCCATGTGTGCCCCAGCTCTGTTAGACATGCTACATTGAAAGAAATCCCAATCCCTCTGCACCACACACTCCAGACACCTCAACCTCAGTACCACAATCAACAGAACGTGTTGTAGGGACAGGTTCATAATCCAGAGACTGCTCATGCTATGGAATAGTCTTCTCATACATGTCAAGCAAAGCACCTCACTGGCCCTCTTCAAGAGAAATCTTGATGAGTGGATGTGAAATAGAAAATTTACCCCTGGGATCACTCCAGTGGATGTACTCGACAGAGGCACTAGGAACTACGGTCGGGTGGCATGATGCCAGGGTAATCCTATGGGCTAGGCTTGTAAAGGTTCCAGGGCCATTAGCCTAGTGCACACCTATGCATCTACATATATATATCTATATATGTCTCTATATAGATCTATATATATATATTTATATATACATATATATATATATATATATATATATATATATATATATATATATATATATATATATATATATATATATATATATATATATATATATATATATATATATATATATATATATATATATATAAATATAAAATGCCTACACACCCCCATTAAGGAAACCACTGTAAAAGCTTCTCCAAAGCCAACTTCATGCTTCTTAATTCAGAAGTGGCTAACTTCATGACAACCGTGCAGACGGAAAATAGAAGTGCGACTGCTGAATATTACACCAGTGCACTGTATGAACACATACACAAGTGCATGGATATTGCCATCCCGAATAGAACCAAGATGCTCTCCTCCCAATAAAGGAAGCCAATCTGGTGGTCCCATGCCATAAAGAAACTGTACAACAGAAGGAAGAAACTGTTGCAAAAAAGGAGTAAACTCCCATGATTGTAAGAACTCCCTTATCAGCCTCAGTAGGAAGCTAAGATCCCTCATAACATCCATCAAAGCTAGTTACAAAAACAAAATTGCAAATGATTCTACAGACAATCACAAAGCATTATATAGCTATGTCAAGAATCTCAATGGCAACACTCAGATCTGCTCTGAGTTGCAGCACAATGGCAGTATATATACAGAACCAACTGATATTGCCAACATCCTAGCAGATAGATCCAGTGTTAACTTTACCTTCCTCTCATCCAATAAAGGGCCCATCTCAATGCTGGATGAATGAAAAGCCCCTGTAAGCACAGCTACACAGGTAAAAAACACACTCTCTAAAGCCAAGAATACAGCATCCATGGGACCAGACAACGTCCCAGGCTGTGTTCAGGACAAACTACAGAATGAACTGGCACCCGACCTAAGTACCATGCTCAATGATAGCCTCAATTCAGGCTTTGTGCCTACTAAATGGCACACAGCGATAGTTATCCCACTCCACAAGGGTGGAGCCACCACAGACACTGGGCACCACTGCCCCATCAGCCTGAGAAACCTGATCGGCAAGGCCATGGAGCGTATCATAATGGAACTTATAAACAATGACATAGGTAACCTCCACATTGTGGATCCCACCCAGTTTGGGTTTGTGAAAGGTACATCATGTCACCTAAACCTGACTGAATTCTTTGAAGCAATCAGCAGAGCCAAGGACAAGGCCAAGATGGCTCAGACAGCCTACCTAGACCTTGCCAAGGCCTTTGTCAGCATCCCCCACTCTGGAATTACAGATAAACTCACTAAACTAGGCATAAATACCTATGTCACAAGATGGGTTGCCAACTGGATTACAGACAGAACCCACACTGTGAAAGTAGCAGACTCCAAATCTGACTACAGACTAGTGACTACTGGAGTACAACAGGGTTCAGTCCTTGGTCCTCTCCTGTTTGGCATCTACTTCCCTGAAGTTCAGGCTAACACAGAGGGACTATGGCTAACAAAGTTCGTAGAAGACTGCAAACTGGGAGCCATTACTGAATCCTATAAAGATGTGGACAGTCTACAAAAGGGCCTCACTGAGACAGATGCCCAGTGTCAAAGCCATGGCCTCAAACTCAATGCCAAATAATACATTGTCATCCCCTTTTGGTAAAACGCTGTGCCCAT